>NC_045553.1:21363754-21366254 GCF_009769535.1 Thamnophis elegans | reverse complement strand
TATTCATGTCTTTGGGTTTCTGAAATGTTTGTTGCTAGCTTGTAATTATGAGGCTTGCTTGTTAAGTCTGGCGCTTTCGCACTCTGAGAGAAAACAGCTGTTAGAAGCATCTGTCTGCAAAGGATGGGGGGAGATTTAAAAAGAAGGGAGTACATATTTTTGTTTGCTCAAAACTAGTCAAATCATCTCTACCTGTTCCTCAGATCTCCCTGATGTTGTCCACACTTGGGTTTTTCAGGGGCTTTTTTTTAAAAAAAAACCTCTGCAATGAGACAATTATCTCACCTTTCAGATGTGGCTGTTTAGTATTTTGCCCACCATGAAAAGAAACTTGGCATTGGAAGAGAAGGCAGCATTCTGGAAAAGTTAATGAATGGGTCAGGGAGAGACAAAAATGTCGTTGTCTTCTTCTTCTTCTTCTTCTTCTTCTTCTTCTTCTTCTTCTTCTTCTTCTTCTTCTTCTTCTTCTTCCTCTTCCTCTTCCTCTTCCTCTTCCTCTTCCTCTTCCTCCTCCTCCTCCTCTTCCCTTTGTCTGTCTGTCCATCTATCTTTCTATCTATATCATTTATATCTATCTATCTATCTCTATATCTATCTATCTATCTATCTATCTATCTATCTATCTATCTATCTATCTATCTATCTATCTATCTAAACAAACATCCTGCTGAATTATTTATTTATCTCTGGCCGAGGAAGAGAATCTAGGGTCCTTTAAAGATTTTAGGGAGAATGTCAACTCCTTGGGTGTCCCTACTTTTGACAGCCCAAATATTTTTATTCAGAAGAAGCCCCCAATCAGTAGGGAGTAGGCAAGGGTAGATCTCTCAAACTTCTTATGGAGTGACCAAACAACATGATACTCTCAAGTTGTAAAAATATGGAAAAGCTGCTTTTTTACCAACCAACTTTTCCCCTCTTTCATTCTGGGGCATGTGTGGAGAAGGGGACTTTGTGCCTGGGAGAATAATAGGGCTTTAGCCTCTCTCTGGACATTTCATGAAGAGGAGCTAATTACAATAAAGTACCGTATTTGTTTATTTAAATCCCTTCATCCAGAGATTTGCAACCAAATGCTAAAGGTTTAACACGAAAGAGGGGCAAAGCGTTTTAAACAAATGCAATACAATACAACATAATACAATACAATGCAATGCAATACAATTGCAGAGTTGGAAGGGACCTTGGAGGTCTTTTAGTCCAACCCCCTGCTTGGCAGGAAACCCTATACCGTTCCAGACAAATGGCTATCCAACATCATCTTAAACCAGTGATGGGCAACCTTTTTGGCGTGGTGTGTCAAAAATCGGCAAAAAATCGAGCATAACTCGCGTTGTGTGTCACTTCGACAAAAACATAATTTTGCGCAATTTATAGTTTAAACTACAAAAATGTATAATTGCAATATATAATTGTATTTAATAAACCAAAAACAAATTATTTAACATACCTGCTTAGTAACTTCTTTGTTCATCAGTCGATTTCGTATGTTGCCCTTGATATTATTGAACTTGTTTGGGGTGCCGTGAACCAGGGCTGTGGAGTCGGCTGCTTCCAGCTCCACGTCCTCATCAACATGCCGCTCCAGCCGGCCCCTGCTATGAATATTCCTAGTGACGGTCGTAACCGACAGTCCCAGGAGTAGACTCTCTGTGCCGGCCTGACTGGAGAGAGGCGTGCACTGTTCCCGCGCTCCTCTCCTGCGGGTCCTCCCTCGCTGCGCTGATGACGTGTGTGCGCACGGCACGCACGCCTTACCAGCAGCCCCTGCGCTCAGAAAGGGGCGGCGGCGATACAGTGAGTGTGGGCGTGGGAGATCACACGTCCCGCCCCCCCCCCCCCCCCGTTCCTCCAGCACAGATTATTTCATCTTCGGCGGCCATGCAGGAGCCGAGGATGAATCGCATGAAATCCTGTGCGTGTCACCCCAAATGGCTACGCGTGTCAGCACTGACACGCGTGTCATAGGTTCGCCATCACTGTCTTAAACACTTCCGGTGTTGGGGCATTCACAACTTCTGGAGGCAAGCTGATTAATTGTTCTGTCAGGAAATTTCTCCTCAGTTCTAAGCTTCTTCTCTCTTTGATTAGTTTCCACCCATTGCTTTTTGTTCTACCCTCAGGTGCCTTGGAAAATAGTTTGACTCTCTCTTCTTTGTGGCGACTTCTGAGATATTGGAAGACTACTATCATGTTTTCCCTAGTCTTTCTTTTCATTAAACTAGACATACCCGGTTCCTGCAACTGTTCCTCATATGTGTTAGTCTTCTAGTCTCCTAATCATCTTTGTAACTAGATAATAACTAGATAAGTATGAGGGCATCTCAGGGGATGAAGGACTAATGCCCTTGCTCCTTTTACTTGTGTCTCTTACAGATGTAGACAACTTGTGTGTCTGCTAGCTGGGTGGCAGTCCTTTAGAAAAACTCCTTTAGAAAAACCCTAAATAAAAACATTATTAGGGCTCTTCCAGAGATGATGGACTAATGGACTTGCTTTC
>NC_045553.1:21324070-21363654 GCF_009769535.1 Thamnophis elegans | reverse complement strand
CTGTTATGAATTTATCACTGTCTCGTGAAGCATAAACGGATTGCATAATGCATCTTCATTCTGTACAGCATTCTAATTTTTGTAAACTTGTCTCTAAATCTTTAGCGCTCCTTAAAAATATTCATCTCTCCTTCAAAACCAACAAAGGTCCAGTAAAAATTAACATAAATACCTAACAAGGTATTATAATATGTAATCCCCCTTTGCATTTAATCTAACTTTCCCCCCTCTAAAAGAATAAAACACTGCAATGAAAAAGAAAACAAATCTGAAATAATCTTCTAATTTACATATTTTAAAACATAGAAATGTAAATATTATAAACTAATCCACTCCACTGTTAAAACAATTTCCAAGAGAAACAATCCAGTCCAAATAACCATCAAGCATTACCCCAGATAGCAACCCATTGTTTAACCACAATCAAATCAACCAATTTTGCTTTTTTTTTCCTTCTTTCTTCCCACCATCCTTTAATCTCATAGACAATGCCTGTTTTCTTCTGATATTTTTCCCTCTTCTCCTGAAGTTTTTAATAATCTTTATCTAAGCTCTTTGATAACTTCCATGAAACAACCCCGTTAAATCTCTTCTATTCCAATTTGAGAAGGTATCTATCTTTGAAAACATTATTTGTATGATCAACCAATTTCACTTGTAAACCACTACATCTCTCTTTCATAGGTTATAATTTTAAAATCCACCATAAAACCCATTTATTAAAGTTCCTGGGGAGGAAAGCGATGCAAATCTAGACAGTATGCTAAAAAGCAGAGACATCCCCCTGCCAACAAAAGTGTGTATAGTCAAGGTGATGGTTTTCCCGGTTGCAATGGATGGCTGTGAAGGTTGGACCATAAGAAAGTCTGAGCACCAAAGAATGGAGGCCTTTGAACTCTGGTGCTGGAGAAGACTCCTGTGAGTCCCTTGGATTGCAAGGCCATCCAACCGGTCAGTCCTAGAGGAGATCTACCCTGGCTGCTCTTTAGAAGGCCAGATCCTGAAGAGGAAACTCAAAGACTTTGGCCACCTAATGAGAAGGACGGACTCCCTGGAGAAGAGCCTCATGCTGGGAACGATGGAGGGCAAGAGAAGAAGGGGACGGCAGAGAAGGAGGTGGCTAGATGGAGTCACTGAAGCAGTCGGCGTGAGCTTCAATGGACTCCAGAAGATGGTAGAGAACAGGAAGGCCTGGAGGAATGTTGTCCATGGGGTCGCGATGGTTTGGACACGACTTCGCAACTAACAACAATAACAACAAAGATAAATAGAGAGAGAGAGAGATGGATGGATGGATAGGTTTATGAGGTTTTGAGGTTTTATTTGCATTTGTAGGCCGCCCTTTTCCCTGAGGGGACTCAGGGCGGCTCACAGAAAACCAGGGAAGGGGGAAATACAACATTGAGACAACAACACATAATAAAATAATGAGCAACATGCATACAACATTCGGGCGGGGTAGGAATCCTTATCCCCAGATAGAAGTGTCAGCCTCTGTAAGCAGCCTCATACTTTCTTATGGCTGCTTTGCTAGCTTGCTTACTATCGGCTGCCATAGGAACCGGGCATGTGGGGGGTTGGTATTGGGGAAGGGAATAATATTGTACTGGAGGAGTTTTGTTCTCACCATCTTCTGTGCATGCTGGTGGCTGATGTTTGGACTTGGTCAAGGCCAACCGTCTCACATACCAACTTGATGAGGCTGTTTGAAGATGCACCCCACATGACACCTTAGGGAGTTTCAGATTGGACGCTGGGTTGGGGATTTGGAGGGGAGGGTGCTGGGTAAACATTTGATATGCATATGTTCCCGCCTTTCTGGCTCAGATCTTGCTTTCCTTTTAGCTGCTTTTCATATCTAGTAAAAGTGCTTTATCTCTATTCACATGGAGTTGAGATTTTTCTTTCTTGGATATTGAAGGAGGCATGCCTGACAAATGATAGGTGGGTGGGTGGGTGGGTGGGTAGGTAGGTAGGTAGGTAGGTAGGTAGATAGGTAGATAAGATAGATAGATAAGATAGATAGATAGATAGATAGATAGATAGATAGATAGATAGATAGATAGATAGATAGATAGATAGATGATAGATAGATAGATAGATGATAGATAGATGATAGATAGATTAGATAGAAGCCTAATACTGGGAACGATGAAGGGCAAAAGAAGAAAGGGACGACAGAGAATGAAGTGGCTGGATGGAGTCACCAAAGCAGTCGGCGTGAGCATAAATGGAGGATGGTAGAGGACACAAAGGCCTGGAGGAACATTGTCCACGGGGTTACAATGGGTCGGACACAACTTTGCAATGAACCACAACAATATATCTTTGGGAACATTATTTGTATGATCATTCAATTCCACTTCTAAAGCATTCTTGCCATCTCTCTTTCTTAGGTTATAATTTTTAAGTCCACCATAAAGCCCATTTTGGTTGTGTTCCAAAGAGTTGGTTCATCTTCCATAGCAATAGTTCTAGGAAAGAGTTAAAATCTCTTCACCAACCCCAGATTAAATGTTTGGTGTAAAGTGGCTATCCTGGACTTTAATAACCTGTCTTCAAAGTGTGTTGGGTTTGGGGTTTTTTTGCATTTCAAATTGTAGACAAAACAGATTTTTTATCCTACACCAAAGGATGTTTCTGATTTTCAAAGTCTTTCTTTAAATTGGTTTCACGAAGCCTTAACTTTTCAGTTTTTTTTTAAAAAAATAGCTTTCAAGTCTCTCCTTTTTTGCACACACACACAGAAAATAAGAAATGTCTCGAAGAAGCTAAAAAGAAAGACGCAGTGTCTTTTTGCTTTCAAAACCGATTGAAGGAAAACTCACTCCTCAACTTGTATTCTTGCAATTTCACTTTTTAAAAAAAGAAGTGATAAAAAAAGTAAATTCCGCAGCGAATCGTAATCACGTGGCTACAGGGATGTTTTGATGGCTGAAACTCCCAGGATTGGCCGTAAGTCACTTTTGTAAGGTCAAATGGTTGCTAAATGAATGATTTTATTAAGCAAAAACTGCATGTACTTTTTCTTTTTTTTTTAAAAAAAACAAAGTTGGTTTTCCTTCATCCTTTGTGAGACTGCTGTCAGAGTTCCATTGCAAGCAAGAACTGCGAGGCAGGTAGATTCCTCAAAGAATAGATTTATTGGAAATATCAAATTGGCACATATCTGGTGAAAACAAACTCTCAGGGTCCCCTTGGTTTTCACCTAATTAAAGTCCCCCCCCCCGAATACTATCACTCTGCTAAACAACTAATTCCCACAACATTTACAAATAATTTACTAAAACTGTATTACTATTCTTTTCTTCCTTCCTAGTATCTATCTCTCCCTACTTATGACTATAACCAAGTTGCTTGGATCTTACAATTTATATTGTTTTTATTTGTTTCCTAGTATGATTTCATTGCTTATTAGTAACCTATGACTATCTCGAAGTGTTGTATCATATGATTCTTGATGAATGTATTTTATTCTCCTTATGTACACTGAGAGCATCTGCACCAAAGACAAATTCCTTGTGTATCTAATCACACGTGGCCAATAAAGAATTCTATTCTATTCTATCCTATCCTATTCTGAATCCTGTTCTTATTCTACTCTATTCTACCCTATTCTAAATCCTAGTCTGTTGTGAATCCTATTCTATTCTACTCTACTCTATTCTAAATCCTAGTCTATTCTGAATTCTATTCTATTCTAAATCCTAGTCTATTCTATTCTGAATCCTATTCTATTCTACTCTATTCTATTCTAAATCCTAGTCTATTCTGAATTCTAGTCTATTCTAAATCATATTCTAGTCTATTCTGAATTCTATTCTATTCTGAGTCCCATTCTATTCTATTCTATTCTATTCTATTCTATTCTATTCTAAAGTAAAAGTTTTTCTCCCTAGTCCCAAACAATCAGTCACATGGCCCAATCAAGACAGCGTCCTCTGGTCTGGTGACATCACTCCTCCTTCTTCCAGCCAGGTGTGAGAACGTCCTTGGTTCCTAAGAGAAAGTACTTTGTTTTGACTACACAGCCCAGCTATCTCTAATTCCCCCTCCTATCCCTCAGCTCCAGTGTGGCAACTCTGAAGCTCCAGGTTGGCTTTGGCCAGGCCAGCTTCAGGGTTGACACAGTTGCTTTGCCAAAGAGGTAGGGGAGAGAAGGCTGAAATTATCGGTTCCATACCTTTATGCTAGAAAGCCAAGATATTGCTTTAAAGATTTTGTATTTTTGTAATTTCCAACAGATAAGGCAACACAGAAAAGATGTCTGTCCCTGTCTCTGTCTTTCTCTCTGTCTCTCGTCTCTCTCTGTCTCTGTCTGTCTCTCTCGCTCTCGCTCTCTCACACAAACACAAACACACACACACACACACACACACACACACACACACATGGGTAAGGAGGAAAACACCAGGTGAGGTGCCTCCTGGAAAGGAGCAGATGGCAACAGGGACGTATCCAGACTGCTGACTCCTGGAGTTGGGGATCAGGATGAGAAAATGCAGAATTCTGGGAGAGAAAGTTTGTGGGTACCAAAGTTCGTTGGTGGGTAGGCGAGGCTGGACTAGATGACCTATAAGCTCCCTTCCAACTCAGATTTACAATCTGTGTAGTAAAGATCTCCTATCGTGGGCAGGGGGTTGGACTAGAAGACCCCCAAGGTCCCTTCTAACTCTCTGTTCTACATTCCATCTTCCATACTTTTTTTTCTTTTTCAGAAAGGATACGCAAGGGTTAAAAACAACACAAACTACTTGATGGATTTTTGTTTTGCTGCAGGCAATCTACTGCAGCAAAATATTATTTGACTAACTCTATTGTTAAAAAACAATTGTTTGTCAATTTTATTATTTCCATGTGACTCATTAAAAATTATCAGATTCTTTCTCAGGTGGAGACCTGGACCATGGACTTGGGGCTCAACCTGGATATCGTCAGGCCTTTTTTGGGCAAATACCGTTCCTTTGTCGGGCGCTGCTGCCAAAGATGCACCTCGAAGAGCTGGGTAAGGAATTGATAGAAAGGTACGGAAAAAGGAAGCTTTTGCTCGATTCGATCAAAAATCTATGTTTTTTGCTCGGCGTTTCGTTCTGTTTTTATGGGTTCCCACGCTGCTGATGAGCCAATTTGGAAAGGACTCGATTTTCTTGAATTCCTGTTGGTTCCTTTTTAAAAAAAAGGGTTAACACAAGCCAAAACTGGTCTTTTTTTAGGCTGCCTCTATATTTAAAGTTGGAACCCCTGTTTTAGAACATCTGGCGTATCACTTGTAGCAATAGTAATAGCACTTAAACTTATATACCGCTTTGTGTTGTATAGCCCTCTCTTGTTTGGGGGCCAGAGTCAGCCTATGGCCCCCACCCAATTTGGGTCCTCATTTTACCCACCTCAGAAGGATGGAAGGCTGAGTCAACCCTGAGCCTGGTGGAATTTGAACTGCCAAATTGCCAGCAGTCAACCGAAGTAGCCTGCAGTACTGCACTGTGGTGCAATGGAGAAAGCGTATGGAGAGAGAAAGCTCAGATCCCTTGTTCTGGGTTAGGTAAAAATAAGGATTCCCCTCGCACATAGGTGCTACTCATTCCCGACTCTAGGGGGCGGTGCTCATCTCCGTTTCAAAGCCAAAGAGCCATCGCTGTCTGAAGATGTCTCCCTGGTCATGTGGCTGTCATGATTAAACGCCGAAGGCGCACGGAAAATAGGTAGTTCCTATTTTCCTACTTGCATTTTTACGTGCTTTTGAATGGCTAGAATGGCAAAAGCTGGGAGAAGTCATGGGAGCTCACCCTGATATGCGGTGCTAGGGATTCAAACTGCCGAACTGCTAACCTTTCTGATCAACAAGCTCAGCATCTTTAGCCACTGAGTCACCGCTTCCTACTGTTCTGGGTTCAGAAGGTCTTCATGAAGATGAGGTCACGGTCATCTGTACTTGTGGTGTGTTGTTTTTCTCTCTTGCAACTGGGAGGACAGAAGCTGTTTGGTTTAGGTTTGGTTTATTAGATTTATATGCCGCCATTCTCCCAAGGACTCAGGGCGGCGTACAACATTAAAAAAAAACACATATTACAAAAGTTAAAAAGAATTAAATAGAATATCCAAAACAAACCCAATTAGAATTAACAATGACATTTTTTTAAAAAAAATTCAATTAAAATTAACAATGATCAATAATTTATTTTGTTTTGTTCAGGCCAGGCTGGCTTGCTGGAAAAGCCAACTTTTTAGGGTGCGTCGGAAGGACCGGAGGTCGGGGATTATACGGAGCTCTGGGGGCGCTCCCACAGAGAAGGCTCTCACCCTGGGGGTTGCTAGGCGACACTGTCTGGCCGACGGCACCCTGAGGAAGCCAACTCTGGGATCGCACTGGACGGTGGGAGGCTACCAGTGGCAGTAGGTGGTCTCGCAGGTATCCTGGGCCTAAGCCATGGAGCGCTTTAAAGGTCATAATTAGTACCTTGAATCGCACACAGAAGGCAACCGGCAACCAGTGCAGGCCACCTAAAAGGGGTGTAACATGGGAGCACCTGGGTGCACCCATGATAACCTGCGCAGCCGCATTCTGGACCAGTTGAAGCCTCCGGGTGCTCTTCAAGGGCAGCCCCATGTAGAGAGCGTTACAGTAGTCCAGGTGATAAAGGACAAGGGCATGACTGACTGTGCACAGAGCATCCCGATCCAAGAAGGGGCGCAACTGACGTACCAGGCGAACCTGGTAAAAGGCCCCCCTGGTCACGGCCATCAGGTGTTCTTCTAAACTAAGCCGTGTATCCAGAAGGACGCCCAGATTGCGGGCCGTCTCTGAGGAGGCTAAAATTTCTCCCCCTATCAAAGATGGAACAAGATGCACAAATTGGGATGCCGGAAACCACAGCCACTCAGTCTTGGAAGGATTGAGCTTGAGCCTGTTCCTCCCCATCCAGATCCGCACAGCCTCCAGGCATCGGGACATCACGTCAAGGGCATCGTTTGGGTGATTTGGGGTAGAGATGAAAAGTTGAGTATCATCAGCATATTGATGATACCGTACCCCAAAACCACGGATGATCTCACCCAGTGGTTTCATATATATGTTGAACAGGACGGGTGAGAGAACCCACCCCTGGGGCACCCCACAAGTGATGTGCCTCGGGGTCGATACCTGCCATCCAGTCAACACAAACTGCGACCAATCCGACAGGTAGGAGGAGAACCACCGTAAAACGGTGCCCCCTCCACTCCCAACCCCCCGAGTCGTCGCAGTAGGATACCATGGTATCAAAAGCCTCTGAGAGGTCTAATAGGATCAGGACAGAGGAGCAGCCCCTGTCCCGGGCCCGCCAGAGATCATGGACCAACGTGACCAATGCTGTCTCCGTGCTGTATCCGGGCCTGAAACCCGACTGAAACGGATCCAGGTAGACAGCTTCATCCAGGAACTGGGGAAGCTGATGTGCTACCACACTCTCGACAACCTTCGCTACAAAGCGAAGGTTGGAGACCGGACGATAATTGGCTAAAGAAGCTGGGTCCAGGGAAGGCTTCTTAAGGAGGGGCCTCACCACCTCCCGGGAAGCCGAGACTAACCAAGAGGGACACGGGTCCAGCACACGTGGCAGCACTGAGTCTCCCCATAATCCTGTCCATGCCCTCAGGGGTCACAGGGTCAAACTCATCCCAGATGGTCTCCACAAGATTCATCCCCGTCGACTCGCCCGAATCTATCCAGTCAGAGTCCATGCCTGTCCGTTGTCTTTAACTTGTGTCTTTTTTTTTTTGATCTTCAGGGATTTTTCTTTCACAAGCACCTGGCCTCCATGGGGTTTTCCAATGTGATCAAGATAACAGAAAAAAACACCAGGTGAGTTGAGGAGAGGAGAAGTGGATGAACCCAACGCATTCGATGCCTACTCGTAGTTAAGCTTGCCAAGTGGTCTCGCTTCCACCTTGATGTATACTTCTCCTACCTACTCAGAGGATGTTGTCTTCTCCTGCGATCTCCGTAGGAACTTTATAATCAACGAAGGAGTAGGAGTTTGAGGGTTCTACATCAGTGGTGGGGAACCATGGGCCTTTTAGGATTTGTGGACTTCACCTTCCAGAATTCCTGAAGCCAGCTCTCCTCTATCCCATCCCTTTTCCATTTGAGCAATTAAGTCACTTATTTTAGCATGTGACTTTAAACAATGGTAAATGAATGATTGTAAGTCAAGGATTACCATATTTTTGGGAGTATAAGACGGTCTGAAATATAAGATGCACCTAGTTTTCGGGAAGGAAAACAAGGGAGAAAAAAATCTGCCTGTGCCTCCCAGCAATTTGCCTCCTTGCAGCACACAGCAATTTTCAGTTTCACCACAGCCTGGTTAGCAGAAGCAGCTGATTGTTGGGTGGATCGGCCTCCTGACGATCAGCTGTTTCAGGCTGCAGGGATTGCCATAGCCTATTGCCGCCTCCGCATGCCCCATTTTCGGTCTCTGCATTCCGTTTTCAGCCTCCAAACGCCCCATTTTCCGCCTTGAGTGGCAGGGATCAGGATGGGTGGAAAATGAGGCGCACTTCCAGGAGGCCGAAAATCAGCTGGCCGTCGGGAGCTGATCTAGGGCAACGGCTCATGTGCCTGAAGAGATGGCTCTGCATGACACCAGTGGCACGCATGGCATAGGTTCACCATCACGGTCCTAAGAGGACATTCTGATGAGAGAGATGTTCCCTGAGGAGTCCAAAAGTTCAGAAAACAAAAGCTCTCGTTCTGGTGACTGACCCAGATTGTATCCTGCAGCAATATAGTTTGCAATTAGGGGACCTTCTTGATGTACACGAACCATTCTGCCTACCCTGCTTATTATATCAGTGGGATTCCTAGGATTAAGTCCTGTTTATTAATCTGCTGTTTATGAGAATATCTGGGGGGTTTCTTATTTCTAAGACGGCTGCGTTTGACTTAAACTGCCGACTGTCTGTGGCTTTTGATTTTTCTTGTTTCCTCCCCCCCACTCCTACTCCTGTCTCCCATCTCTTCTGAATTAATACAGTGTGTAGATAACAAAGCTTTCTCTCTCATTAGCCTGATTCCTAATTACTTTAATTGCACTTCATGGAGTTCTTTGAAAACTGAAATCCCTAAAGTGCTCGTGTTGTTAACAGCAGAGAGGGGAGAAAAGATTTGATGGATACTAAAGCAAAGATTTGCAGCCCCCCTCCCTTTTCTTTCTCAATACCGTGTTTCCCGAAAATAAGACAGGGTCTTATTTTCTTTTAACTCACCCAACCCCCGAAGTAAGTGCTTGGCCTTATTTTTGGGGTGGTCTTATTATTTTTGAGATGCTGGAGACGCCTTAACTTCAGAACAGCTGATCCAGAGGGGGCCGGAAGTTCTCCCTCTGTTTCTGGCACACTCTTGCCAGCCCTAGGGTCACTGGGCCTGCTGCTCTTTTTGCGGCTGCCACTAAGAGAAACGCTACAGTAGCTGGGGTTTTGGGGAGCGGCCTCCATGAGACCGTTGCGCATGGATGACAGGGGCATGTGGGGCGCGTGGGGCATTCCCCCCCCCTTCTCCCCTCAGGAAATTTCAGGGACCGGCGGTTAAATATTTTAAGGGAGGGCTTATTTTAGTGCAATGCGCTCAACAGCCTGATGGGGCTTATTATCTGGGGAGGTGTGAGGGGGATCCCAACCTTTTCTTTGCATCAGCCAGATTAAAGAAGGTTAGATCTGGGGAAGGTTAGATCTGAATAATGTTATCCCATCGCATCAGAGCGTATCGGCTTTCTGAGAGATATCTGAAACAAGGCATTGTGAATTTTGTAGCAAGGAAAAGCAGCAATTTACTGCGTTCTGCATTTTAAAGATAGATTATGCAAATGCATTTCCTCTCATAATTAACAAAAGGAATATGTCAGGCCTGCAGCCATCTTTTCTTTTGGACCTTTGGCCTGCCACACTTTCTATTATTCTACTATGCATTCTCTATTGTGGGAAAATGGGAGGGGGGATTAGATGATATATAGCCATAACAACATTCTTTCTAGAAAGCCACGGTCATCCTTTATCTTTGCACCTCTGCACCTGACCAGAACTGGATGGGTGGAAGCTGCCTGCGTGGCAGTGGGAGATTGGACCATGGGATGGACTTGTGGGTGTTGGGGGCAAGATCTTGAACTTTCATCTGGGTGGGGAAAACTGGGAAGCTTTCAGATTTGGGTTTTCCCAGATGTGCCAACATGTCTCTCTTAATAAATGGGAACTTTGAGCAATACTTTGCCTCGGACCTTGATTTACTTTAGGATGCTATTTGGAACCCTGACATTAACCCTAACCTGACAGAATATCCTTTAAAACAGCCTAGAATTGGGTTCTGGGCAATGTGACAGAAGCCATGCATGACATTCCCAAGACCTAGGAAGCCAGGCTAAGCCACTATGATGATTATTAACCCTGTTTCCCTGAAAATAAGGCCTTCCCAGATAATAAGCCCAATGGGGCTTTTGAACGCATGCGTTAAAATACGCCCTTAATTGGAAGCAAGGCACCATAAGAGTGCAGATGCACGTGACTTTTGCTGAGAAACCAGACAAAGAAACTGAGGGGGCAGAGCACCTAGAAACAGCAATGCTGCTTACACTATGCCAACCCAGGGCATACCCAAAGAATATAAGGACTTGGCTGAGGTTTTTAGCGAAAAAGCATCTGATGAGCTTCCACCTCACCGCTCCACATACTGTGTGATAGAAATCCTGCTCAGAGCCAAACCTCCTAAACCCAAGATGTATAGCATGTCTCCAAGGGAGCTGGAAGAGCTGCAGGCATTCATTGAAAAAAGCCTAGCAAGGGGTTTCATTGAACCAGCCCGACCAAAAGTTGCAGCCCCAGTGTTGTTTAGAGTGAAAAAGGATGGCTCCAGATGCTTATGTGTGGATTTTCAAAATTTAAATTCGATCAGTATGGCAGATGTATATCCTCTCCCACTCATGAAGGGTATGCTAGCACACCTAGCCAAAGGGAGAATTTTTTCAAAGCTGGATTTAAGGGAGGCTTAATACTGTATCAGGATTAAGGAGGGAGATGAATGGAAAACGGCATTTAACACCCCTCTTGGATGCTATCAATTCAAAGTGCTACCATTTGGGCTACAAGGGGCCCCTGCAGTATTTATGCAATTAGTAAACAAAGTGTTGTTTGCATATTTGTGACCATCAAGGCTACTGATGGCGAACCTTTTCAGCAACGAGTGCCCAAACCGGAATGTGCGTGCATGCGCATGCATGTGTGCCCAGCTGAGCACCAAAACCCCAAAGACCAACTGGCTGACGCGCACTGCCTGGGTTTTTTTTTGGGCCATTTTCAGGCCATTTTTCAGGTCGCTTTTGCCTTGAAAAACAGCCTAAAAACATCCAGAAAAGAGCTCAACAAATGGCGTGGTTTTGGGTCATTTTTCAGGCCACCTTCAGGCTGTTTTGGGCCAGTTTCAGGGCAAAAAAACAGCCCCCAAACCGGCCTAAATACAGCCTGAAAACGGCCCAGAAAACAGCCTGGTTTTTGAGTGGTTTTTTTTAGCCGTTTTCATGCCATTTTCTGGCACTCCTACACCTGCAAAGACCTGTTGGCAACGGTGCCCATAGAGAGGGCTCTGCGTGCCACTTCTGGCATGTCAGCCATAGGTTCGCCATCTCTGATCTAGGTTTTCTTGACAATCACCCTGGTGGGTAATGTCTGAGCTGTCTGTGGCATAGATGACTGTCTCTAACTAACGTGGTTCTTTGGTTGCAGGTACAGAGGCTGGCTTGTAAGGAGGCTGTGTCACTTCCTGACTGTCTGTGACTGGAGGCTTCCGGCTGAAATGCCACCCAATCTCCAGGAAAGGCTCTTTCGCAGCCAAAGGTACTGCTGTGAGATGGAGGCTTCATTTGGGGTGTGGCCAGGGGTGAAATCCAGCAGGTTCTGACAAGTTCTGAAGAACCGGTAGCAGAAATTTTGAGTAGTTCAGACAATCAGCAAATGCCACCTCTGACTGGCCCCAGAGTAGGGTGGGAATGGGGATTTTGCAGTATACTTCCCCTGCCACACCCACCAAGCCACACTACGCCCACCAAGCCACGCCCACAGAACTGGTAGTAAAAAAATTGAATTTTACCACTGGGTGTAGCCCACAAATGTTGGACGCCTGTGGAGTGATCTATTTATTTCATTTACTTCGGTCGATACTCCGGGCCTAAAAAGATTCGGGTGGCTTGTAGAGCACATCATCCCCAATACAATTACAATTAGCCAAAAGCATAAGTCACCGTCTAGCCATCCTAATGCCGCCAGACTTTGGGATCTTCCCAAAATGCTTTCCTGGAAAGCCACCTTCCAAAAATGTAATCAGAATAACAGAGCTGGAAGGGACCTTGAAGGTCTAGTCCAACCCACTGTCCAGGCAAGAGATCCTATACCATTTCAGACAAATGACTGTCCGGTTTCTTCTTTAAAATCTCCAGTGATGGAGCGCCCACAACTTCTGGAGGCAAACTGTTCCGCTGATTAATTGTTTTCACTGTCAGAAAATTCCTCCTTAGTTCTAAGTTGCTTCTCTCTTTGATTAGTTTTCCCCCATTGCTTCTTGTTCTACCTTCAGGTGCTTTGGAGAATAGCTTCACACACATACACATAAGATACAACACTTCGAGATAGTCAAAGATTACTAATAAGCAATCAAATCATATTAGGAAACAAAATAAGCAATATAAATTGTAAAAATACAAGCAATATGGTTATGGTGATAAGTGGGAAGAGATAAATACTAGGATGAGAAGAATAATAGTAATACAGTCTTAGTAGATAATTTGACAGTGCTGTGGGAATTAGTTGTTTAGCAGAGTGATGGCATTCGGGGAAAAACTGTCCTTGTGTCTAGTTGTTCTGGTGTGCAATGCCCTATAGCTCTATATTGAGGGTAGAAGTTGAAACCATTTATATCTAAGATATGAGGGGTCTGTAGTTATTTTCACAGCCCTCTTTGAGTGTGCAGTGTGCAGGTCCTCAATGGAAAGCAGGTTGGCTCTAATTGTTTTTCCTGAAGTTCTGATTCTCCTCTGAAGTCTGTGTCTGTCTTGTTGGGTTGCAGAGCCAAACCAGACAATTATGGAGGTGCAGATGACAATGATTCCTCTGTAGAACTGAATCAGCAGCTCCTTGGTCAGTTTGAGCTTCCTGAGTTGGCACAGAAAGAACATTCTTTGCTGTGGTTTTTTGATGATGTTTTTGTCATTAGAATGTGGATTTCCTAGCATGTTTAGAGCAGATCCCTTCCAGTTGTTAAGCCAATCCCCATGGCCCTTAAGGGAGATACGTGACTACACCAGGTGTCCTTCCTGTCAACTTCCTCACTGGTTAAGTACGGTTTTACCAAAGCAGTGTAAAGTGGTACTAACACTTCACATATCTTTTAAGCTCTTTTCAGATCTCGCTTTGTGGCTGTGTTGTTTCATCTAATATCCTATTAGATGACTTTCTAGAGACTGTAGAAAGAGTGCAGAGAAGAGCAACAAAGATGATTAGGGGACTGGAGGCTAAAAGGTACCAAGAACAGTTGCAGGAACTGGGTATGTCTAGTTTAATGAAAAGAAGGACTAGGGGAGACATGATAGCAGAGACATGGCACAAAGAAGAGGGAGCCAAACTATTTTCCAAAGCACCTGAGGGCAGAACAAGAAGCAATGGGTGGAAACTAATTAAGGAGAGAAGCAACTTAGAACTGAGGAGAAATTTCCTGACAGTTAAAACAATTAATCAATGGAACAACTTGCCTCCAGACCTTGTGAATGCCCCAACACTGGAAGTCTTTAAGAAGATGTTGGATAGCCATTTGTCTGAAATGGTATAGGGTTTCCTGACCAAGCAGGGGGTTGGACTAGAAGACCTCTAAGGTCCCTTCCAATTCTATTATTTTATTTTATTCTGTGGATCCTCCCAATCCCAAATTTTGTGGGGAAGAGTCTCAAGTTGTCATCCGTGCTTCTTGAACCTCTGTCCCAGCCTACGATAGCGAAGTCCCAGGCTGGCTGTGGCAAACCAGGATTTGTGAAGGCGAGGATGCTAAAATCCCTTGGTGATTGAGAACATCTTGACAAGTGGCATGGAAAATGGCGGTGTGTCCCTTGTGAACAGTTTAATGCACCATGGAAAGTGGGAGAGTGCCATTTCAAGAAAAATGTCATTGGGAATTGCATAGATTTTTACAGAGAAATGACTAATGCAAGATAGTTGTTTTTTTTACAAAAAAAATGCATATGATGGAAACCACAGGGCCAAAAAGACAAGAAGGAAATGCAGATAGTAAAAGCAGAAGCTAGACTGGAGAAGGGGTGGAAATGCACACCCACCCACAGAAACAATGACGCTAGTGGGCCTTGATGTGCTTGTGATGGGATGAACCTATGGTCAGATGCTATGAAAGTCCCTCTCACTCCTTAAAGTAAAGGTAAAGTTTCCCCTCGCACATCTGTGCCAGTCGTTCCCAACTCTAGGGGGCGATGCTCATCTCCATTTCAAAGCCGAAGAGCTAGCGCTGTCCAAAGATGTCTCCGTGGTCATGTGGCTGGCAGGACTAAATGACGAAGGCGCATGGAACACTGTTATCTTCCCACCAAAATTGGTTCCTATTTTTCTACTTGCATTTTTTATGTGCTTTCAAACTGCTAGGTTGGCAGAAGCTGTAACAGGAGCTCACTCCATTACACTGCACTAGAGATTTGAACCACTGAACTGCCGACCTTTCTGATCGTCAAGCTCAGCGTCTTAGCTACTGAGCCCTCTCATTCCTTACTGACAAAACATCGGCTTGTTTTCTGTTGTGATTCTACCAATTACTGACCAAAAACAGTTTGGTTGCAGACTTAATGCTGGCTTGTTTGTTTTTTGCCAGCGAAAAATAATTAAACTTCTTTTTTCTTTTTAAAAAACTTTTGTTACCCTTGGCTTGGAATTATTTTACCCAAAAGAGGAAGGGGTCATATTAATTGACCCCCATAAAGGCATCTCCAGGTTTAAACAGACTCATTAGTAAAATGACATACTGCATATCTTAACTGAGTTATCTCCCTCTGTTTTGTAAAGCTATGCGTCCCTTTGGGACAAACCTTGCCTTTCCTGGGGGCGGGGGATGGTTTTTCCCCCCATTTGTTTAAAACAAAAAAATGTTTTCCAACATCCAAATAACTGGAGCAATCTGAAAAGAATTCTATGATGTAATTCCCCCCCCCCAAGTCCAGAGAGGGGGTTATAAAAACACAAATATTTTATGTTTTATTTTAAATTGCAGTGCTAAAGTTTTTAGCCTTTGGAACCTCTTGTGTAAGAAAAAGGTCAAGGAAAATATCTTTCCATCTGACCTTCCCGTTCGGAAGAGGATGCAGGAAGTTTGAAAGAGCAAAAACAGAAATCTACAGAATGCGTCATATTTTCACAAGGGACTCGGTCGCGCAACTTGCGCATTCGTTTTGCCTAATTTCTGTAGCAAAATTTCATATAAAGCTTGTCTTTCATTTTTGAGGCTTTTAGCCTTTTTATTTTGCTGATCAAAATCTGGCTCTGGGAAATTCTGATTTGTGTTTTGTCCAACAAACAATATGGCCACCTGGGTTGAATTTTGGCTAATCTTGGGACAGCTAAAAGAATCAGACGGGCTTCATAGCTTGGATTGGAGGCCACTAGGAAATCCACAGGCTGAAAGATAGTCTGAAAAAAAAAGTCCTTAACAGAGACAGCATCAGTTCTCTTGCTGCAAGTCAATTGGAACCAATTGACATAGGAAGGAAGGAAGGAAGGAAGGAAGGAAGGAAGGAAGGAAGGAAGGAAGGAAGGAAGGAAGGAAGGAGAGAGAAAGAAAGAAAGACAGACCGACCGACCGACCGACCGACCCCCAGTCTGGATCCCTTCTGGGAGAACCTGGATAAAAGACCCCTTGGGGGTCGTGAAGTGAATCAGTTGCTAAGTGAAGCGCCACAGTTTTGCAGCCTGCCGTTGGCTCTTTTTTGCTTTATGGAGCTGGGAAGGTTGTTAAGGCGAAGATTGGTTGCAAAGTTAACTTTCTCATTACCCTAGTGACTGTATGGTCACTGTATGAAGCAGTCACTAAGCGAGGAGTGCCCCTGTACATATATCCATTTGTACCCATACCTACACTCACTTGAACACACATACACACCATTGAAAATATCATTGCCTTTCCAGAGAATTTTTGAAGTTTAGGATCTCCAAGGTAGATGATCTGATTTCCTACAGATTAATATTGGAAAGGTTGGCAGTTCAAATCCCTAGCGCCGCCTAACGGAGTGAGCTCCAGTAACTTGTCCCAGCTTCTGCTGACCTAGCAGCTCCAAAGCACATTAAAAATGCAAGTAGAAAAATAGGAGCCACCTCTGTGGGAAGGGAACAGCGTTCCGTGCACCTTTGGGTGCTTAGTCATGCTGGCCACATGACCATGGAGACATCTTCGGAGAATGCTGGCTCTTCGGCCTTGAAACGGAGATGAGCACTGCCCCCTAGAGTCAGGAACGACTAGCATGCCAACTTTACCTTTAACCTGTTAAAGCATGAATTTTGGCTGAATTTGTTCCTGGGATGTTCCTCAATGCTTTGCAAAGATGCTTTCATTCCCCATCACCCCATTTTTTCTCTTTTTCCTTCTTCCGACCAGAGTGCAAGAGGTGGTGTCTCCAAAAGGCTCCGGGGAAGCTCCAGGGAGCATCATCTCTGCAGAAGAGTGGATGAAGGAGATCCATAGGATTCTCTGCCAGATACAAGGCCGCCTCTCCCCTTTCCTCTTGAGGTGTGTCCCCAGCTTGGCTCCCCCGGGATGAAGGGAGGGGGTGGGGAGATTTGAACCCGAGGTCTGAAAGAGAAAGAGGTGATCGCTGGGCTTCTCCTCACTTTTGGCACAAAGCAGCTGCTGCATTCCCATGCCTATGGGGCACTTTTTGAGGTGATCTAGAGGAGACCCCCACCCCTTGGAAAAGGGGTCTTTTATCCAGGTTCTCCCAGAAGGGGTCCAAAACCTGCTTGGATTCTGATTCTGATTCTGAACTGTGTTGCAGTTCAACTCTGGAGTATATTTAAGCACAATGTCTTTCGTTCTTTCTTTCTCTTGTTTCTTTCTTTCTTTCTTTCTTTCTCTTCCTTCTTTCTCTTCCTTCCTTTCTTTCCTTTTCTTCTTTCTTTTCCTTTCTTTTTTCCTCCTTTTTTCTTCTTTCTTTTTCTTTCTTTCCTTCTTTCTTTCCCTCTTTCTCTTTCTTTCTTGCCTTCCTTCTCTTTCTTTTTCTTCCTTCTTCTTTTATTCATTTATTTTCTTCTTTCCCTCCTTTTTCTTTCTTCTTTCTTTCCTTTTCTTTTTCTTCCATCCCTCCTTTTTTCTTTCTTTATTTCTTTTTCTTCATTCTTTTTCTTTCTTTTTCTTCTTTCCTTCCTTCTTTCTTCCTTTCTTTTTCTTCTTTCTTCCTTCCTTCCTCTATTTATTTATTTTTCTTCTTTACCTCCTTTTTCTTTCCTTCCTTCCTTCCTTCCTTCCTTCCTTTCATTCCACAATCAGAAGATCCAGCCCTGCCCTAAATCTCATTGGACTATTTTTATGGCCTCCTTTCCAGGTTCAGCTTCTGCAGGTTTTCCGAGTGGGGAAAATGGGGGAAGCTCCTACAGAGGTCTCCCCCATTAGGTGAAGGATGGCCAGGAATTTCCCAGGTTGTGCATTGCAGGACTTCGTCAGTGGTGCTCAGAGGCTTTTAAATAGAATTTATTCTTGCCTTGTAGCAAGATGGGTGGCTTTTTTTGTTTAAGGGAATGAAAATAAACAAATAAATGATGTTTATCTGCAATCACTGGTCTACAGGCAAACTTATAGGAAGGATGTGCAACCTTGGCCCTGGATTGATAGGCTACTACAGGTGTTATGAAAATTATATTGGGGTGGCTTGAACTGCGTTTGCAATAATTGGTGAAAAACAGAGGCGATGACCAAATATTCATGGAGCCTGTGGCTCAAGCCCTCTTTAAAAGCTGCTAATAAACTTGCCCAGAATTGCTGAGCTGGGGGCCCTTCTTCTCTGACCCTTAACACCTTCTCTTCCTTTAGGTTCTGTCACTGGGTTCTGCTAAAATTCCTGACCCGGATATTCCTCAGAGTGATAGTCCACAAAGGGCAGCTGGAGATGGTGCACAAAGCAGGAGAGGTGGTAAGGGAGGAAGCCTTCCTGAGATCTTTATAAAACTTTAGTAAGGCCACACCTGGAATACTGCATGGGATGACTCTGGATACTGCACAGAGATAACACAAATAGCTGGCGGTTCAGACCTCCCCTTTATTGCTTCAAATTTTCCCAAACGCTTCCACGTTTCTGGCAAGTCCCAAAATACAGTGATCACACACAAACACACATACATATACACACACAAACACCCCTCAGGCTGCACAGCAATAAATCCAACAGGGCAAATCAAGGAGTTCAGGAAGCAAAGGATCCAAGTAATTAGTCCAGAAAGCCAGAAAGATTGCAAGGACTCTTGGGAAGTTCAAACGTCTGGCACTCAACACTTCAGGGTTTGTTCCCGACAAATGCCCCTCCTAACAGCATCTCCTCAAGTCTGATTCCCAACGTGTGCCTTGTGAAGACAGGCGAGGCGCTCTCCTCCCAAGTAGTTGGGTCAGTCTGCTCTGTTCTCGCCTTCTCTCCACTCTCCATGCTCTTGGATCAGGAGGGGGTGGTCCTTGCTCCTCGCCTGAGCTTTGCCTCTTATGTTCATCCTGCCCTTGTTCCTCCCTGTCTACAAGCTGTCCTAATCCTGGCCTGACTGGCCCTGCCCTTCTCCATTTTCCTCTGAAGCCAACAAAACCACCCCTTCAATCTCTGTCGGCTCAAGTTCCAGCTCATCTTCCCCCGCAGATTCAGGCTTGGGGCATGACACCGCACCCAGTTTTGGTCCCCACATTGCAAAAAAGATGTTGAGACATTGGAAAAAGTACAAAGAAGAGTAACTAAGATGATTAAAGGCCTGGAAACTAAAACATATGAAGAATGGCTGGGTATGGCTAGCCTAGAGAAAAGAAGGACAAGGTGTGACAATGTCTTTGTCAACTCCTAAAGTTGCCACAGTGAGAAAAGGGGGGGAAGGCATTCCATGCATACTTTCGGCTAGAGTCAGGCCTCAGATACGGCAGCAGGCTTGGGAGGGGTGCACCTCATTGGGGAATGTGATTTATGACGCAGACTGAGGGGGAGGGAAGGAACAGGGGCAGTTCAGCCATAATTCGCATGAGGCTAAGATCTGACTACAAAAAAAAGTTCTTGCCAAAATAAATGCTCCTAAGAAATGACTAATTTTCTTTTGAAATTTGGCTCAAGACTCAATGAATCAATTAGGGCATTTTTTGGAAACCTGACAGTGTTCGTGACCCGTCAAAACCGCGGTCCACAAAAGCGCGCTCGACGAAAGCGCGCATTTGACATCATCACAGCGCGACGAAAAAAATAAAAAATTGAAATAAAAATAAAATTAAAGCAAGCCGATTCACATAAAGGTAAGGGTTAGGTTTAGGGTTAGGGTTAGGTTAAGGGTTAGGGTTAGGTTTAGAGCGTTAGGGTTACGTTTAGCGTTAGGTTAAGGGTTAGCGTTAGGTTAAGGGTTAGGTTTAGGGTTAGATTTAGGGTTAGGTTAAGGGTTAGGTTTAGGGTTAGGTTTGGGGGGGTTAGGGTAAGGTTTTCGCTTTATTTTTACATTTTTCGATCACAGCGCGATGTTTTCGTCGCACTGTGATGACGTCAAATGCGCGCTTTCGTCGAGCGCGATTTTGTCGTCCGCGGTTTTGTGGTGGAACCGACAGTGTTCACATGATGTGTTAATATCCCAGCAATTTTCTCTTGCTGGAACTTAATCTCTCTGTTTTTCCCCTACAACAAGGCTGATACTCCCGTGATTTTCCTTTCTACTCACAAGTCTCACCTGGATGGTCTGTGGCTTCCGTTCCTTTTGGTCTCCCAGGGCATAGCTATGCCACACGTGGCTTGGGAGAACAAAACCTTCACTCCCACCTACAGGTAGAATCAATGTTCTGGAAACGTTTTGGGTTTTTTTTGTGTTTAACATTTTTATTGAGTTATAAAGCATAAAATACAAAAGTAAATAGAAAAGCAGTGAGGGGGGAAGAGAAGTGAGAAAAGATAAGAAAAAGAAGCATCGACTTCCAACTCTCTCTGTTGCAGTAGAATAAGACATTAACATCAAATCACAAATTTTTGCTTTTTCATAATCATATGAGCAAGCCATTTCTTTAAGATCTGTCAATCTAATCAGTAAAACACCAAATCAGAGTTTCAACAGTCTGGAAAAGATTTTAATCTTTTCTTTTAAATCGATTTATTACATTAGTATAAATCCTAAGTGATATATTGTTTTGATACATGGGTATTTATACAGTGTTAATGAGAGATTATTAACACATTAAAGTTTAGAGAAGTTGAATCTTTGAAGATAGAGAAAAAGGAAGAAATTTATATTGGTGTTAACAGTGATTTGAAATCTGTCTTCATGAACATCAGGTTTAAATGTTGCATCCAAAGTAAAATATAACCTTTATAAACAACTGCAAATAATATCAAAATAATTGCTGTGCAATAAAGGTTGTTTTGTCTTAAGCTGAATACTTGATAATAAAGCCTCCACTGCATTGTTACTTATTCTTGCTTGTGCATGAGAAGAAGAAGAAGAAAAATAAGCAAAATAAACAATGGTATATTAATTTGACATGCAGGTAGGTTATAAATTGGACGTACCCTGAGGTGTGAGATCCTATGCCTTCCCATGCTTTTCTCCAGAATTCTTACAAAACTCAGAAAAATATTTTTCCTTGTTCTTATTTGGCTTGGAGAGCTGCCAAGCAGATATCTGCAAAACTTGGCAAGGAGTCTCGGAGAGTCACGAACCAATTAAGCAAACTAATGGTCTCCTGCAATGTCCACTCCCTTTCGCTCCTCTTTTCTTTCCTCTGGGAGGGGCCATTCATCGTCCACCTGTGGCCTTACTCCCAAGTCGACCCCTGTTCTTTAGCTGTTCCCTTCGTCTGGCAACTCTGTGCATGCGCACACTGGGAACAGGCTCCAGCTGTTCAGCTGCCTCCCTGATGTCCGACTCTGAAGGCAGCTGATAGCCCCTTGGCCCCCTCACTGCCAGGGGCCCTGGCCCCCTCGCTGCCTCCGACACAGAGCCCTCATCCGAGCCTTCCCCAGACTCCAGGACTGGCCCAGGTTCCTCCCCAACCTCCTCACTGTCTGAATCTGCTGCCAACAGGAGTGACATTGAACTGGCCACACCCATCCTAGCCACGCCCTCCCTGAGGTCAGACACAATCTTGATACGTCCCACAATAAAATCGAGTTTGACACCCCTGATCTACTCCAACCCCCTGCCCACGACACAAGACCTTATTCCATCCCAAACAAATGGCCATCCAATCTTTTCTTGAAGACTTTCTGGTTTTCCTATGGAGCTTTTCTTTCTTTCCCTTCCTTGTACTTTTCTCCTTTTCTTTTCTTTTTTTTCTTTTTTGAGATGTGTGTGGGAGGCTCTGTCTTGGAAAAAAGCTTTTTACCCGTTTGTTTCTAATAAACCCAATTCTGTGAGTCTCTTTCAATGCAATTTGCGTTTTAACAATTTTCAGGATGCCTTCTGCCCACAACCAACCAACCAAAGGAATTTCGCTTTTCTATCTGCACAGCTGTGCCCAAATGCAGAGTGTAGAACCAAGCTATTTTATTCTTTAATTCCCCCCATTTAACCAGAGCCTGCAGACTAACTTTAAGTGTACTCTTAAAATGCACATTTGTCTTTATTTTGAGCCTTTCCCTTTTCCGTGACTTATGAGTCCCTGAGCTGGAGCTGTAGTTGCATTGCTCTCCCGCGCAAGCAACTTATCCGTGACTTTCATGTTTCAAGCGGTATTTCTCCATATTTGGAAAAAAATAAATGGCTTTTCTACTTCAGCACGCCAAAGGCAGCGAATATTTGCCTGAGGTAGACTGCTGTCCTATATAGCAAATTTCTCCCAGTATGTCTGTATATTTTCCAAAAAAAAAAAAAATGTCATCCACAGATTTTCTCAGGGTGAACTAACAGCTTTCTTATCTTCTTGGTGCAGGGCCCTGTTGGCTTCCCTGGGGGGGCTGTTCCTACCCCAGGGAATGGGGCAGAGATGGGACGTTGGTGAAGGCGCCCTCTCCAGAGCTGTGGTGGCCTCCGTGAGTGGCATGCTTGATGTTTGGGGCAGGGAAATGCTAGACTCTTTGGAACTGGGGGAGTTTGGAGAGGCTGAAGGAAGGGCCCTGCAAGAGCATTTCAAAGGAGGAGGACTGCCTAGGGAGGCTGAAGAGACTTTGAAAGTTTGGCTGGAGGCTATTGAACATAACCGCTTCTTCTTTGTTAATCCTTGGATTAAGTTGGGTATTCTGGTTTGTGCTTTTTCAGGTCGGAAAAGGACGGGTTGAACAGAGAATTGGAAAGAGAGAGAGAGATTAGAGGCAGAGAGAGAAAGACAGAGAGAGGGAGAGAGAAAGACAAAGAGAGGAGAACATAGAAAGAAAGAGAGACAGAGAGAGAGAAGCAGAGGCAGAGAGAGAGAGTAGAGACAGAAAGACAGAGAGAGGGAGAGAGAAAAACAGAAAGAGGGAGAGACGAGACGGAGAGGGAAAGACAGAAAGAGAGAGAGGGGAGATAGAGAAAGGGAGAGACAGAGAGAAGGAGACAGAGGCAGAGAGAGAGAGAGTAATGACAGAAAAAGAGAGAGAGGGAGAGAGAAAGACAGAGAGACAAAGAGAGAGGAGAGACATAGAAAGAAAGAGAGACAGAGAGAGGGAGGCAGAGAGAGAGTAGAGACAGAAAGACAGGGAGGGAGAGAGAAAAACAAAGAGAGGGAGAGACTAGAGACGGAGAGAGAAAGACAGAAAGAGACAGAAAGAGAGGGGAGACAGAGAAAGAAAGAGACAGAAAGAAGGAGACAGAGGCAGAGAGAGAGAGAGTAGTGACAGAAAAAATAGAGAGGAAGACAGAGAGGGAGAGAAAGATAGATAGATAGATAGAAAGAGACAGAAAGACACAGAGAGAGGAGAGACAGGGAGGCAGAGAGAGGGAGGCAGAGGCAGAAAGAGAGAGAGTAGAAACAGAAAGACAGAGAGTAGAGACAGAGAAAGAGAGAGAGAGAGATACAGAAAGAGAAAGAGAGAGGAAGGGAGAGAGAGGGAGAGAGAGTCACGGAGACGGACAGAGAAACAGAGATGGATACAGAGAGAGCGAACGACCAAATGACTACAAGGAATATAAATCGTTCCATTTCCCCACCCACCCTCCAATCCCCCATACAGAACTGGAAAAGCTTCTTGCGTGAAAAGCAAAATGTCTTCAAGGAAAAAAACAAAGAAAAGTCCAGTTGCCTTTTGAAGAAAAAAAAAAGCCCCTTCTGGGACCGTCCGCAATGCAATTTTCAAGTTTTCATGGCCGTGGGGAACAACAAAGAATGTCCCAGAGAGCCTTGCACAGTCTCTGGAAACTGTTGTTCAAGCACACACACACACACACCTTGTCATTTTACCTTCAAAGGTGCTTTTTTTTAAGTAAAGAAAGGAAGGAAGAATGTCAAAAGAGCAGCTGAGACCTTCCTTCTTGCAGAGCTTAATTGAGGCTGCTGTTTCTGCTCTTCCAAAGGAGAGGCGCAAAGGGAGATGTTGTCATTTGTAGCTGTTGTGAATGGCCCCTTGTGGTTCAGTCAGCATAGAAGTTATAGAAATCCTTTGAACGTTTTGCATTGGACTGCCTGTGGGACTCCCCCCCCCCCCCTCTGGATCCTCTTTGATCGGCCTGTGGGCAGTTTCATCTAATCTGCCTGTAATAATCAGATCTGATAAAGTGGACCTGTAGATTTATTATAGTGGCGGTTTCTCTGGATGGTCTATTATCTATTCCTTTTGTATCTTATGACTGTCACTGAGCCTTGAATATTCTGGTTAATGAAGATTGTAACTATGATTTATGATCTAAGGCCTCTCACAGTACACTGTTTATGCACTGGAGATAAATTCCTTGTGTGTCTAATCACACTTGGCCAATAAAGAATTCTATCCTATACTGTTCTGTTCTCTATTCTGTTCTGTTCTGTTCTATTCATTTTATCCTATTTCTCTATTCTATTCTATTCTGTATTCAATTCTATTCTATTCTGTATTCAATTCTGTATTCTATTCTATTCTAATTTCATCCTATTTCTCTATTCAATTTAACTCTATTCTGTATTCTATTCTAATCTATTCTATTCTATTCTAATATGGGCACAACGCTGAGCATAAATTGCTTAAAAGCAGGAGTCTCCAAACTAGGGAACTTTAAGACTTGTGGACTTCAACTCCCAGACAGCTATGGACTTATTTTTGTGCAGCCTTGCTGGCTGAGGAATGCTGGGAACCAGAGTCCACGAGTCTTTAAAGTTACCAAGTTGGGAGACTCCTCTTAGGAAGGTTGGAGCCAATGAATCTGTTGATGCCAGAATGGATGTTTTTTGTCGTTCACGGACTTCCTCTCTTCTCTCACAGTATGTCGAAGAACTACTCCTGAGCAAGCAACCCCTGCTGATCTTCTTGGAAGAGGTCTTCTCAGGGTCTCAGCAGCTCTCCCCCTCTGGTAGAGCTTGGCTGAACTTGGTGCTCAGTGCTTATTACACTGGGGCTGTCCCAGACGTCACAATTGTGCCCGTTGGCATCTCCTATGAGAGAGCCCCTGACTTCGTTCACAGGGGGGAGGAGGTAAGAACACCTGATGCCAAAAGGCCCTGAAAAACAAGCTACCATATTTTTCGAAGTATAAGACACACCAGAGTACCAAGGTTTTGAAGAGGCAATTTTTTTTAAAAAAAAGTCTTTGCACTCTGCAAACCTCCCAAAAAAGGCCCGTTTTTCACAAAAATGGGCCCATTTTTTCAAAAAAAAAGGGCTTAAATACCCTTTAGGAGGCTTGTTGAGTGCTCCTGGAGGGTGGCCCCCCCAAAAAACGAGCACAAAATGGTCCATTTTTTGTCAGAAAGCATGGATAGCCCTTAGGAAGCTTATAGAGTGCTCTTGGGGGCTGGGTGGGGGTTAAAATTGAGCAAAAACCTGGCTATCCAGACTATCTGGATCCCTTTCAGTCAGGTTTCAGGCCTGGTTACTGCACCGAAACTGCTTTGGTCGTGCTGACCGATGATCTCTGGCGGGCCAGGGATAGAGGACATTCCTCTATCCTGGTGCTTCTTGACCTCTCAGCGGCTTTCGATACCATCGACCATGGTATCCTTCTGCGACGGTTACGGGAGGTGGGAGTGGGAGGCACCGTTTTACGGTGGTTCTCCTCTTACCTCTCGGACAGGTCGCAGTCGGTGTTGGTTGGAGGACAGAGGTCGACCCCTAGGCCCCTCAAATATGGGGTGCCGCAGGGCTCGGTCCTGTCCCCCCTCCTATTTAATATCTACATGAAACCACTGGGTGAGATCATACGCCGGCACGGGATTAAATATCATCAATATGCGGACGATATCCAATTGTATCTGTCCACCCCGTGCCAACTCAGCGAAGCGGTGGAAGTGATGTGCCAGTGCCTGGAGGTTGTCAGGGTCTGGATGGGAGCGAACAAGCTTGCACTCAATCCAGACAAGACCGAGTGGCTATTGATGCTGCCTCCCAAGGATAGTCCAGATATTCCATCCCTTAGCCTGGGGGTTGAAATCTTACACCCCTCAGAGAGGGTCCGCAACTTGGGTGTCCTCCTGGATTCACAGCTGACGTTAGAACACCACCTGTCGGATGTGACCAAGGGTTTTTTTGCCCAGGTTCGCTTGGTGCACCAGTTGCGGCCCTACCTGGACCGGGAGGCACTTCGAATGGTCACTCATGCCCTCGTCACCTCAAGGCTCGATTACTGTAATGTGCTGTACATGGGGCTGCCCCTGAAAAGTGTTCGGAGACTACAGTTGGTCCAGAATGCAGCCGCACGAGCGATATCGGGTGTACCTAGATACACCCATGTTACACCCATCCTCCGCGAGTTGCACTGGCTTCCTATTGGTCTCCGAACGCGCTTCAAGGTGCTAGTCATGACTTTTAAAGCCCTACATGGCTTAGGACCTGGATATCTGAGAGACCGCCCCCTGCCACATACCTCCCAACGACCAATAAGATCTCACAGGATGGGCCTTCTCCGAGTGCCGTCGACCGGACAATGCTGGCTGGCGGCCCCTCAGGGGAGGGCCTTCTCTGTAGCTGCTCTGGCCCTATGGAACGATCTACCCATAGAGATCCAGACCCTTCCCACTCTCTCGGCCTTCCGAAAAGCCACTAAACCTGGCTGTTCCGGCAGGCCTGGGGCTGTTGAACAAGGTCCAGCCCCACTTAAACGGAATGTATGGTGTGTTGTTTTTTTAAATTGTATCTCTCTTTATTTTTAATTTTTAATTTTTATCTTGTTTCTGTAAGCCGCCCAGAGTCCTACGGGATTGGGCGGCATACAAATTTATTAAATTGCTAAATTGCTAAAATTGGCTGTTTTTTGCTCATTTCTGCCCTCCCCAGCACTCTGGAAGCCTCTAAAGGCTGTGCACGGCCATTTTGGTGAAGGGGCCAGGGTTTCTGGAGACAAAAAAATGCTATATTCAGTGTATAAGATGCACCCAGATTTTCAGCCTCTTTTTTGAGGAAAAAAGGGGTGTCTTATACTCCAAAAAATACGGTAAGCCACCTGGAATTAAGGATAAACTTCCTAACAGTGAGGACAGCTAACTAGTGGAACAATCAGGGGTGTCCACCAGAAAATGGATCTGAAGAAGGTCCTAATATTGACACAACTGACATCTGCGCTGCTTGTTCTGTTTTCCAGTGCCCCACCCGGATTCTTAGTCTCTGGGCCACGGTGTGGACTCTCTGCAAAGCAGCTTGTCGTGGACAGAGCTGCGTTCGGATTGACCTTGCACAGCCCTTCTCTTTGCAGGTATTGCATTTCCTCTAAAATAAGCCCCCCAAAAAGCCCTAGCCTGATTGTCAAGCATGTGCCTAATATAAACCCTACCCCCCCCCAAAATAAGCCCTAGTGGAATTAAAAACCTAAGGGACAAATATGGGAGGAAAACTAAAAGGAAAATAAGGTTAACAGTTCGGATGTGGGTAAGATATGAAGGATAAGGAAAAATAGAGTAAAATAATATTTTTATGAATATATTTCAATAGTGGATATTAATACCCGAACTATAGAGGTTGGATTATTATTTTAGCAGTGTGATAGATATCAGAATAATATTGTCATATAAATGAATATGAAGAATGGGAAAAATAGATTTTGGAATGACTGTACTACTAAAGATGTATACAAATATGAACAACAGTGGAAGGTTAGAACAACAATGGGTGATTAGGGAAAGATATATATAAACATAATCTAAACATGTATTAATAATAGAATTATATGGATTAAAGAACTGGAAAGAATGTGAATAGAAATACCCTAAATGTATAAATGATCGTGATTGATACTAAAACTGTATAAGGAGATATTGAAAAATGGAAGAATGAAGGATGGAACTTTGATTTAACTAAGGAAATATGAACCACAAAATAGGTGGAAAACACATCTTTGAATATTATAGCGATATGAAAGAGGGGGGAAGTTAAAATAGGGATAGAAAATAGAGGGGGGAAATAATAATTATACATTAATATGTTAAGATATACAAAAGGACAGAAAGATGGTTCAGAAATGAAAGTGTGATAACAAAAGACATGTATAAATAATATGAAACAATGGAAATGAAATGTAATATTTAGGAATAATAAGACTATGTTTATGTGTACTGAAATGTATGTTACCCAGTTACCACCGCATTCACGCAGTGATATGTATAAAGAATATAAAAAATAAAAATTTGATTGAAAAAAAATAAGCCTTGGTGAAGGGGTTGGGTGTGGCCAGCACAGGTGGTGGCGACTCTTGAGATTCTCAGTCGGACTCTCTTGCTTCCTTCCCAGGAGTTTGTCACAAACAGATGTTTCAGGCAGAGCAGCTTTAGGAAGCCCTTGAGGGACCTGCTCTCACCCGAAATTCTCGGCAGGTGGTAAGTCTGTGTCAGAGTTGGGGAAACACAAATGTGGCAATGATTGGCTGGCCCACCCACCCTTCCACCAGACTTGGAGGATGTGAAAGTCCCAGCTGCAGTTGGAAAGATCCAACATCTGTCTGGATCCTAGGAAGACAGCCAGAAGGGAGCTCAAACGGTTCAGTTAGACAGAGGACTCTTCTACATGAGTTGGTGGAAGTTGCAAGACTAAACGAAGAGAAGAGGGAATAAATAAAATAGAATATAGAGAGAAAATGGAATGGAACGGAACGGAATGGAATAGAATAGGAAATGGAATGGAATGGAATGGAATATGGAATGGAATGGAATAGAATAGAAATGGAATTGAATAGGGAATGGAATGGAATAGAATAGAGTAGAAATGGGATGGAATGGAATAGGGAATGGAATGGAATGGAAATGGAATGGAATTGAATAGGGAATGGAATGGAATGGAATGGAATGGAATGGAATATGGAATGGAATAGAATAGAATATGGAATGGAATAGAAATGGGATGGAATGGAAATGGAATGGAATTGAATAGGGAATGGAATGGAATAGAATAGAAATGGGATGGAATGGAATAGAATAGAATCTGGGTGGGACCTTGGAGAACTTCTAGTCCAGCCCCCTGCTCAAGGAGGTGAACCTATACTATTTCAGACAAGTGACTGTCTAGACTCCTGTTAAAAACTTCCACGATTCCTGAAGGCCAGCTGTTACACTGGTTTTGTCCTCACTCTTAGGAAGTTTCTCCTTAATTCCAGGTTGCTTCTCTCCTTGGTTACTTCCCATCCATTGTTTCTTTTCCTGCCCTCTGGTCCTTTGAAAGTAATGTGACCCCCTCTTCTTTGTGACAGCCCCTCCAATACTGAAATTCTGCTATCATGTCACCCCTAATTCTTCTCTAGACTAGCCAAACCCAAATCCTGCAGCAGTTCTTCATATGGTTTAATCTCTAGGTCTTTGATCGTCTTAGTTGCTCTTCTCTGCACTTTTTCCAAAGCCTCAACATCTTTTTTGTAGTATAGTGACCAAAATTGCTTGCAGTATTCCAGGTGTGGCCTCATTAAGGTTTTATAAAGTGACTATTTCATTTGATCTTTTTGTAAATTTTCAGTCTTTACTGAAAATTTTATCTAAGGGTGAATTGTTTAAATGGCATCCTTTTGGGAGATTATGGCTGCTCCAAATATTTGGAGGGAGTCCCAGTTGACTTTCTAGCGTATTATTCATGCATTATACTAAATTGTTCGATTTGTTCAGTTTTGCCTTCATGGGTTGGATGAATTTGGGCATTGCGGCTTATAAACTACTACAGGTAGTCCTTGAATTATGACCACCACTGAGCCCCAGTTTTTTGATGCTGAGCGAGATTTGTTAAGTAAATTTGCTCCGTTTTACAACCTTTCTTGCCACAGTTGTTCAGTGAATCACCACAACTGAAAAGTTAGTAACCTGGTTGCTAAGTGAATCCGGCTTCCCTTTGAGTTTGTTTGCCAGAAGGCCACAAAAGGGAAGACCCTGGGACACTGGAAAGGTCATAAATGTGAGTCAGTTGCCAAGCATCTGAATTTGCATCATGGGAAGGAGGGAGGGAGGGGCGATAAAGGGATGGTCGCACGGACAGGCAGTATTGCTCCAAATAGCCTTCTCTGGTTTAACAGCCCCAGCATTCTGGATTGTGAGAAAATGGAATGTTGGCCTTCGCACTCTCAAGATGTCGTGCCACTGCCTGGCGTAGAAGAACAGGTTTTGCTGGACAATTTGAGCCTGCACACTTTGAGTGGTAAGTAGTTGCCCTCTCTCACCTGCTGGCTGGAAGAGATGCCCAGAGCTGTCGCTTTTCTTGTTGGTGCTGAAGTTGTCCAGGCCCCAGGCCTGGAGGTGGTTGGTGAGGAAGAAGAGGAACAGCTGGGTCCAGTGCAGGGATAACATACTCCCGGTTGAGGCTGGTTCAGCTGAACCAGTAGAGATGATTGTTGTTGGTTCTGTGAACCGGTAATAAAAAAAAGCTTCAAGGATCTCACGGGTCAGCTGTGAGCCCCGTGATCATCGGAAGCTTTTTTTCCGCTTTTTAACACATTTTTTTTACTGCCGGTTCGGACAAATAGGCAGGAAAAAAAATGATTTAAAAAGTGGGGAGGGAAAAAAGCTTCCGACGATCACACAGATCAGCTGTGAGCCGCACAATCATCAGGAGCTCTCCCCCCCCCCCTTATTAAAGCATTTTTTTCCTGCCTATTCGCCTGAACCGGCAGGGAAAAAATGCTTTAAAAAGTGAAAAAAAAGTTGGCCATGCCCACCCAGTCACATGACCTCACCCCCACCAAGCCACACCCAGAGAACTGGTGGCAAAAAAAAAAATTACATTTGACCATTGTTCCAGTTCCTGATGCGCAGAAGGCAGAGGAGAGGAGAGCAGTGGAAATCTATGGGCAGGTCCTTGGGACAGAATGGCCACCGCTGCTAGTGAAGCCCCTTCCTAGCTCTGGGGATAAAAGGCAGGGGATGGAAATGAATAGGTGTTGCGGACAACTGTTTATCTCCCTGCCAGACAGACTTGTTTGTCTCTAAGAGGAACTTTTTGCTGAGGCTGCCGGCGCTCATAATAAAGGAATCTTTTTGTCAGGGTTCCAGATAGCATCCAAAAGTAAATCAGAGTCCGAGGCAAAGGCTTGCTCAAAGTTCCACTTTATTAAGAGAGCCATGTTGGCACATCTGGGAAAACCCGAATCTGAAAACTTCCCAGTTTTCCCCACCTAGTTGGAAGTTCAAGACCTTGCCCCCACATGCACAAGTCCATCCCATTGTCCAATCTCTCACTGCCATGCTGGCAGTTCCACCCTTCCAGTTCCGGCCAGGTGCAGAGGCGCAAAGACAAAGGATGACCTTGGCTTTCTAGGAAGAATTTTGTTATGGCTACATAGCATCTAACTCCATACAATCCCCCTACAATACAAAATGCATAGAAGAATAATAGAAAGTGTGGCAGGCCAAACATCCACAAGAAAAGATGGATGCAGGCCTTACACTTTTGAGTTCACATCAGAGAGTTTGTGGTGTTTGGGGAGCTGGGTCAGAACAAACGGGAGCACTTGGAATAACCCACTGAGTCGCTTAAGAGCCTTCGTTACATAAAAGATGGATCTCACGTATCAAGGGGTGTTTTTGAGTTTATTGCTATTCTCCGAGTGTGGATGTAACTTCCCAATTATCAGTTATTTTAGTATAATAACTTCAGCTGCTCTCTCTGTGCTAATGCACCACCTGCGTAACTTGGGATAATGGTTTATGAGCGTGCGTTTGCCATTTCTCCTATTACGTGTTGCTGGTGGGGAGCCTATCTTACTGAGATAAATCCTTTCCTTTTTTTTAAAAAAAATGGTATTTAAAAAAAATAAAATAAAAGCAAAGGGCTCGTCCTGACCTATTGCAGTCCATTTATCTAGCAGGAGAAACTATTTGAGTGCTCCCTGGGTATGTTCTTGCAAAACAGTTCAATTTCTGCTGATTTATTGTTTGCTACAAAGGATGTAAGGGTGCATTTTTTGTTCAGTTGAGATCACTTTCACACACACGCACACACACACACACACACACACACACACACACACACCTGCTGTGAAGTTTCCAAAAGATGACCTAATTAATTTACGAGCCTCGAGACAAAGTTCAAAAGAAATCCATTCATTTATTAGGATCAACATTTTGGCATGTTCTTCTGCAGAGCTGAAACTGATTTCTACTTTATGGCATTTGAACTTTACCCCGGTATCCCCTCCCTTCTCTGTGTGTCATAAATCACATCCACCAACAAGGTGTTGCAGCAGGCTATGAACGTGTGCATTTCACACGCTAGCTGTAGAAATATGAGACCTGACTCTGGCCAAAGGTATGCATGGCATTCTCCTCTCTTTTCTCTCTTTTTTATGTCAACTTGATAATAGTCATGGAAACTCTTTACAAGTTGACACCTGCCTGGTTGGTAGCATTTGTCAGGGCAGGGTTTCTTAACCATGACAATTTTAAAACATGGACTTTAACTCCCAGAATTCCCCAGCCAGAGAAGAATCTAGGTGCCCACTAGGGTAAGGGTCTCCAATCTTGGCCACTTTAAGCCTAGAGTCTTTCCTTCTCATTAGGTGGCCATGGGATTTGAGTTTCCTCTTCAGGATCTGGCCTTCTAAAGAGCAGTCAGAGTTGATTTCCTCTAGGACTGACTGATTGGATCTCCTTGCAGTCCAAGGGACTCGCAGGAGTCTTCTCCAGCACCATCGTTCAAAGGTCTCCATTCTTTGGCGCTCAGCCTTCCTTATGGTCCAACCTTCACAGCCATCCATTGCAACTGGGAAAACCACAGCCTTGACTAGACACACTGTTGTTGGCAGGGGGATGTCTCTGCTTTTTAGTCTAGATTTGCCATCGCTTTCCTCCCCAGGAACTTTAATAAGTGGGCTTTATGGTGGACTTAAAAATTATAACCTACTAAAGAGAGATGTAGTAGTTTACAAGTGAAATTGGTTGATCATACAAATAATGTTTTCAAAGAAAGATACCTTCTGAAATAGGAATAGAGGAGATTTAACGGGGTTGTTTCATGGAAGTTATCAAAGGGCTTAGATAAAGATGATTAAAAACTTCAGGAGAAGAGGGAAAAATATCAGAAGAAAACAGGCATTGTCTATGAGATTAAAGGATGGTGGGAAGAAAGAAGGAAAAAAAATACAAAATTGGTTGATTCGATTGTGGTTAAACAATGGGTTGCTATCTGGGGTAATGCTTGATGGTTATTTGGACTGGATTGTTTCTCTTGGAAATTGTTTTAATGGTGGAGTGGATTAGTTTATAATATTTACATTTCTATTTTTTTTAAATGTAAATAAGGAGTTATTATTTCTGATTTGTTTTCTTTTTCATTGCAGTGTTTCATTCTTTTAGAGGGGGCAAAGTTAGATTAAATGGAAAGGGGGATTATATACTTATAATACCTTGTTAGGTATTTAAAGGCCTCCATTCTTTGGGGCTCAGCATTTCTTATGGTACAACTTTCACAGCCATACACCAAATGCTAATAATGAACCCTAAACTTTCTGAGGCAAAACTAGAACTCCCAGTCTCCCAGCTCTCCCAGAACCAAACTGGCTTTCCAGATAATAATTAGCCAAGTGCACCACGTTTTCAGTTTGAACCCCTCCAGAGAGAAAACAGTTCAAATGGATTTTGCATACCCCTTTAATAATTTTCTGTAAAAAGCTATCTCAGTCAAGTACATAGTATTGAATTTGCAATGTCTTAGGGTTTTTTCCCAATATATATTTTTAATAGGGGGAAAATGTTTAGCAAAATGAAATCGATGCCAACTATTAAAAAAGAAAGAAAATAGGAGTAATAAATAAGGAAGGAAAACAATAAAAAAATTTTTAAAAGACAATAAAGACTTATAAAGAAGCAGCTCCCAATCTTTCTGAAATTCGTTATAAATGCATTTATTTGTAACCCTCTCCAAGGTTACGTTATAATTTCCTTCTTTTTATAAGCTGCCCTTTCTAATCTCCAAACCCATAAATCATGAGCTCAGTTTTCCCTTTTTTTCAGCAAAAAGCTCATAAAAAGATTTCCAATAACTGAAAAAACATAATTCTTGACCTTCCTCTAATCAAACAAAATAATTCTACAATCTCTGCTAGTTGTGTCATCTTTAACAACCACTCCTCCATTGGGGCTGCTTCAGAATCTTTCCATTTTTGTGCATATCATATTCTCACAGCAGTAACATATGACAATAATCACCCAAGGCTCCTTTTCCAATGGACTATTCATTCATCCCAGCAAGAAAAGCTCTGGTTTGAATATTGGCCTTTAAAATTCTTTTTATCCCTTTGGGCATTTGAACCCAGAAATTTCTGGCCCACGAACAGGATCAAAGGACTCTCTATGTGCTGCACATTTGTAGCATAAATTTGAATTGACATTGTCAATTCCAAGTGAGTATACTCTGAATTCTCTGTAGGGTTTTACCAATACCGATTTATACTGCAAATGGTGAGGCCACACTTGGAATACGGTGCTCAGTTCTGGTCACCAATGTACAAAAACCAATGCTGAGACCCTGGAAAGAGTGCAGAGAAGAGCAACAAAGATGATCATGCGGCTGGAGGCTAAAGTATAGAGGTAGTGTTCTCACTCAGCTCCCCAAACACAACAAACCTTCTGAAGTGAACTCAGAGATTTCTTTCATTAGCAGCCCCGGCAAAAAGTTTCTCTCTCACTGCAGGCTAACAAAACCGTCCGACTGAGAGATGAATAGTTGTCTGCCACATCTATTCATCTCCTGCCTTTTATCCCCAGAGCTAGGGTGGGGCTTTGCTAGCAGCGGTGGTTCTTCCGTCCCAAGGACAGGCCCATAGATTTCCACTGCTCTCCTCTCCTCTACCTTCTGTGCATCTGCTCCAGTGGTGGGATTCAAACATTTTTTACTCCCGGTTCTGTGGGCATGGCTTGGTGGGCATGGCATGGCATGGATTGGTGGGCGTGGCAGGAGAAGGATACTGCAAATTCTCCATCCCCCCCCCCATTTCACAGGAAGGTTACTACAAAATCCCCATTTCCACTCCATTCCAGGGGAAGGATGCTGCAAAATCTCCATTCCCTCCCCACTCCAGGGGAAGATACTTCATAGATACTGCAAAATCTCCATTTTGATCAGCTGGGACTCGGGAGGCAGATAATAGATGGGGGCGGGGCCAGCCAGAGGTGGTATTTATCGGTTCTCCGAACTACTCAAAATTTCCGCTACCGGTTCTCCAGAACTGGCCAGAACCTGCTGAATGCCACCTCTGATCCATGCGTCAGGCACTGGGCCCAGCTGTTCCTTCTCTTCCTCATCAGTCACCTCCAGACCTGGGGGGCTGTTGACTCTCCATCTGAGGGCTGACGGACGGCCCATGCTCTGCCTCTCTTTCTCTCTCTCTCTGCCAGCTCCATTCCCTCTTCCCCCTTGGAGTTCGCAGGTTGCCTTGATGCTGATCCTTACTCCCACGCCGCCTCCTCTGATTCGGCTGCTGGAGGGGCTGGCAGCCGACAGGCCACAATAAGTAGTCCTCGATGTACAACAGTTCATTTTGTGACTATTCAAAGTTACAACGACGCTGAAAAATGTAACTCTGCCCACTCTCACCCTTCCTAGCCGGTGTATCGTGTTCGGCCATCATGACAGTCCACATCCTCTCTGCACTTCTGCTACACAAGCACCAAGAGGTAAGAATGGGTTGGGGGAGTAGCAGGGAGTTCCCACTTTCTCCCAGGAAACTATTTAGGGTTTGGGACCTTGAAAATGAAAGGAAACTGCTTGCTCTGTAGGACCTCGGAAGACGTACTGCATCTCCTGAGCTTCTTCATCATCTCCTCCTCCCAAGAGTAAACATACTCCATGTCGTCAGCTCTCCCCATAGGACTGTGGACGCTTTCGTTTCTCTGGCATCCTTGAACCATCCTTCAAAGTGTGATGTCCCAAACTGGACCAGTCCTTATTGCATTTTTTTTTCTTTTTTCCAACATACATACTTTATGGACAGAGTGTTTACCACATCTTATACATCACATTTATAATCATGGTTTCATTGTGTTCTAATCTTCCCACTTTTATCAATATTCATCTCTTTTGTATAATCCTTTGTCTTTTCCCTTCAATTCATTTAGTCTTAGATATCATTGCTAAACATCTTTTTTTGGTCTTCAACTAATTATTGTTAATTCATCTTAACAAATTAATCATTTATCACAATATCTTTGCTATTCCCACTTCAACAATATTATTCTCTTTATACAATTATTTATCATTTCTTACTCAATTTTTACACATAGTTAACATCACTGTATGCCCTGCATTTCTCCCCCCCCCAGTTATTCCAATTTCTTCTTCCCAAAAAATATCTCACAAATTTCCCTTCCCCAATCGTTAACATTTGAAATTCCCAACCTTAGATTATATTCAAAATTAATAATATTATTGAATTGCCTACTTTCACATTGCCATCTACTGATCTACCTCATTATATATATTTACTAAATTTGAACATAGGGCACTATCTAACAAAATGAAATTCAATGGTGAAAAAAGTGAGGTTCTACATTTAGGCAAGAAAAATGAAATGCACAGGTACAGTATAGGTGCTACCTTGCTCAATAGTAGTAACTGTGAGAGGGATCTTGGAGTCCTCGTGGACAGCCATTGAAATAGGATTCAGCTGTGTGCGGCAGCTGCCAAAAAAGCCAACACAGTTCTAGGCTGCATCAACAGAGGGATAGAATCAAGATCACATGAAGTGTTAATACCACTTTATAATGCCTTGGTAAGGACACACTTGTAATACTGCATTCAGTTTTGGTCGCCATGACGTAGAAAAGATATGGAGACTAGAAAGAGTGCAGAGAAGAGCAACAAAGATGATTAGGGAACTGGAGGCTAAAACATGAAGAATGGTTGCAGGAACTGAGTATGTCTAGTTTAATGAAAAAGAAGGACTAGGGGAGACATGATAGCAGTCTTTCAATATTTCAGGGGTTGCCACAAAGAAGAGGGAGTCAAACTATTCTCCAAGGCACCTGAGCGTAGAACAAGAAGCAATGGGTGGAAACTAATCAAGGAGAGAAGCAACTTGGAACTAAGGAATTTCCTGACAGGGAGAACAATCGATCCGTGGAACAACCTGCCTCCAGAAGTTGTGAATGCTCCAACAATGGGAGTCTTAAGAAGATGTTGGATATCAATTTGTCTGAAATGGTATAGGGTTTCCTGCCTAGGCAGGGGGTTGAACTAGAAGACCTCCAAGGTCCCTTCCAACTCTGCTATTGTATTGTATTATATATTTACCCTATTATTATGCCTCTCTTCTGTTGACCTTTTCCTGATGATCTAGAAATAATTCCAAGTTAAGTGGGGAAATTGCTGGACATCCATAAATTTACTTATTTTCCTGGCTTTCTTTCTTCTTGACATCCACCAGGGAGTTTTACTTTCTCGGCTGATGCAAGACTTCGTATGGATCACTGATGAGATCCTGATGCGTAACTATGACGTGGGGTTTTCCGGCCGGGTCCGTGACGTGTTGTGTCATGGCCTCTCCCTGCTCCGAAGTTGTGTTACCCTCTACAGCCTCTCGTTGGGTGATGTCTTCCTGGTGGTCAAGAAAACCGAGGCAGCCATCAGGGAGCTGAGCCACCATAGCATGTCCCTCTTGCCTGTCTTCATCCAGGAAGCCATCGGAGGTAAGTATCCAGGTTCTCAAAGCCTACTTAGATATCTGCAGCTGCCTTGTGAAAAAAGGGGAAAAAGTGAAATACACCCTCTGGCTCAGACACAAAAACATCGGACACACAAACACACCTGAGCCAGAGGGTATGTTTGTGTATCCAATGCTCTGGGAAACAATGAAGACCTTCTCTTTCATTCCTCCTAAACTTCAGTGCCACCTATGTGGTGATGTGTTAGGGACACAGTGGCTCTGTGGCTAAGATGCTGAGCTTGTTGAACGAAAGGTCGGCAGTTTGGCAGTTCGAATCCCTAGCGCTGCATAACAGAGTGAGCTCCCGTTACTTGTCCCAGCTTCTGCCAACCTAGCAGTTCAAACGCATGTAAAAAAATGCAAGTAGAAAAATAGGAACCCCCTTTGGTGGGAAGGGAACAGCGTTCCGTGCACCTTCGGTGTTGAGTCATGCAGACCACATGACCACGGAGACATATTCAGACAGTGCTGGCTCTTCGGCTTTGTAAAGGAGATGAGCACCGCCCCCTAGAGTCGGGGAGGACTACCATGCATGTGCGAGGCGAACCTTTATCTTTTTATGTGTTGTGTTGCTAAGTACATAAACATGGGGGTATAAAGGTTTACCCACCCACCCTCAATCTTTTTGGCAGCCTGCTCCATCAATGCCCTTCTGATGGAGGTACTGCCGTTTTTGGGGACCCCCGAGCAGCTCGGGAACTTCGTCCTGGCCCACGAAGAACTTCACAACAAGTCTGTCTTGCTGGTTCAGCTGCTCCCCAAAGATTTCCTTCTACGTCTGGTAAGGGATAGTTGTCTTGTTGGGCCAAAGTTCTTCTGGAGGGGTTTCTTATGTTCTTTTTTTGGGGGGGTTTGAAACTTTTCGTTGCTTATCTGAAGCAGGTTCATTTTTTCAATTATTTTTTTTTTGTTACAAATTTTAAAATCTTTTTACAAATCAAGTGTTGTCCGGGTTTCCCCCTCTTTTACATTCTCTCATATACATAATTTGTTTCACATCACGTAATTGGTTATCCACAATTAACAATGTTACTTTATTTAACTATATATCATTAGCAGTATTAACATATTTCATTTTCTACTAATAATCTTCTTTCCCTTCCTCCTTTCCTAACCATTTTCTTTTAACTCATCTCTTGCTCTCTTTGATGTTCTATTTTTCATCAGTTTTCTGTTTCTCCTTCTATCCCCTACTCATCAATTCCTTTTCTCCCCCTTTCATATGTATTATATCTTTTCTTCTGCATTTGCCTTATCATTCTCCTATGCATTGTTTGAGTAATCCTCCCTAGGATTTCTCTTTTTTGCTTCCCACTGTTTCTCTCTTTATTTTTGAGTTGTTCTTTTTTTTGGATAGCATTTTCTTTTTTCCTCTCTCTCCTCTTTTTGTGTTTCTATAGCTCTCAGTAGAATTAACTGACTGTTTTTATTTTCAGCTTTTTTTTCACCCATGTTAACGTCATTTGTTTTTCTCTTTCTCAGTTCCTCTTCTACTTCCTGTTCTATATATTTCAGTGATTTTTCTGGTTCTTTAATACCTTTTAGCATTGTATGTGCATTGAAGAGGTTTTTTTAAAATAAGCAGTGAAACATTCAAATAAAAAGGGGAAGAAGTTCCATGTGCCATGACTCAACTTACCGTATTTTTCGGAGTATAAGATGCTCCGAAGTATAAGACGCACCTAGATTTTGGGGAGGAAAACAAGGGGAAAATATCTGCCTCTGTCTCCCAGCAATCTGCCTCCTTGCAACGAACAGTACAGACAATATACACTGTTTGTAGTGTTATATTTTAGACTATACTTGTGCAGATGCTGTTAAAATTGATGTGCTTTCTGGAAGTATAGCTATTCTCTGCTATTTAAAAGAATAGCACTTTTTAAAACAATAGCATGGGGCCTCTTCAGATCAAGCATTTATTTTAAAAAGTTTCTTCATTTTGTTAAGTTTTTTAGAATAATAATAAAGCAGTCTTTAAAAAATAAGTCTCATAATTTGAACATTCTATAGACATTTCTCTATTGCAGCCTCTGCAAGCCTTCCTCCCCCCCCCCCCCCCCGTTTGCTGCAAAGTGATAAATTGCTGGGAGGCAGAGGCCAAAGGGTTGGGGCCGGTCGGTGGGTGGGGCTATATTCAGTGTATAAGACACACCCAAATTTTCACCCTCTTT
>NC_045553.1:21224537-21323970 GCF_009769535.1 Thamnophis elegans | reverse complement strand
TCTCATATACATAATTTGTTTCACATCACATTACAATTTCCAATTTTAGCCCCATTATTTTCTTCCCATATTTCCATCTTAAACTTACCTTTTTCTTAACACATCGACAATAGCATTTTTCGCCCTTTCAGAAAATATACCAAATTTATCATTTCATTTTCCATTTGTTATTCTAATTTCTATAGGTAGCATATATAAATTCATAAATTTCAATAAATTCAAATTTAATATAACATGCATTTTACGTAATTGGTTATCCACAATTAACAATGTTACTTTGTTTAACTATATATCATTAGCAGTATTAACATATTTCATTTTCTACTAATAATCTTCTTTCCCTTCCTCCTTTCCTAACCATTTTCTTTTAACTCATCTCTTGCTCTCTTTGATGTTCTATTTTCATCAGTTTTCTGTTTCTCCTTCTATCCCCTACTCATCAATTCCTTTCTCCCCCTTTCATATGTATTATATCTTTTCTTCTGCATTTGCCTTATCATTCTCCTATGCATTGTTTGAGTAATCCTCCCTAGGATTTCTCTTTTTTTGCTTCCCACTGTTTCTCTCTTTATTTTTGAGTTGTTCTTTTTTTTGGATAGCATTTTCTTTTTTCCTCTCTCTCCTCTTTTTGTGTTTCTATAGCTCTCAGTAGAATTAACTGACTGTTTTTATTTTCAGCTTTGTTTTCACCCATGTTAACGTCATTTGTTTTTCTCTTTCTCAGTTCCTCTTCTACTTCCTGTTCTATATATTTCAGTGATTTTTCTGGTTCTTTAATACCTTTTAGCATTGTATGTGCATTGAAGAGGTTTTTTTAAAATAAGCAGTGAAACATTCAAATAAAAAGGGGAAGAAGTTCCATGTGCCATGACTCAACTTACCGTATTTTTCGGAGTATAAGATGCTCCGAAGTATAAGACACACCTAGATTTGGGGAGGAAAACAAGGGGAAATATCTGCCTCTGTCTCCCAGCAATCTGCCTCCTTGCAACGAACAGTACAGACAATATACACTGTTTGTAGTGTTATATTTTAGACTATACTTGTGCAGATGCTGTTAAAATTGATGTGCTTTCTGGAAGTATAGCTATTCTCTGCTATTTAAAAGAATAGCACTTTTTAAAACAATAGCATGGGGCCTCTTCAGATCAAGCATTTATTTTAAAAAGTTTCTTCATTTTGTTAAGTTTTTTAGAATAATAATAAAGCAGTCTTTAAAAAATAAGTCTCATAATTTGAACATTCTATAGACATTTATAGTTGTTGACTTACCTCCTTGCAGCAAACAGCCTGATTAGCACAAGAAAAAAAAAATCTGCTTCCCAGCAGTTTGCCATGTAGAGCAAACAGCAAGTTTCACTTACAATTTCTCTATTGCAGCCTCTGCAAGCCTCCCTCCCCCCCCCCCCCCCGTTTGCTGCAAAGTGATAAATTGCTGGGAGGCAGAGGCCAAAGGGTTGGGGCCTGTCGGTGGGTGGGGCTATATTCAGTGTATAAGACACACCCAAATTTTCACCCTCTTTGGGGGGGGGGAAGGTGTGTCTTATACTCCGAAAAAAACAGTAAATGAGAAGTTTCATTGACTTCATGGGGATTTGCATCAAAAGCCATCATTCCCCACAAGGGAACCCATTAGCCTGTTTTATGAAACCTGGTTACTCCGTGGTTTAAGTTGTCCTGCGAATGTAGCCCATTAAGGAGTCAATGACCATTCTGCTGTTCAAAAATAAAAATTGCAACTCAGAGGAAGGACAACATGGATTATTTTTTGGCAGAGATTCTCTGATATCTCGCCAGAGCTTGCAAGCATTCAAAAGTTGTGGAATGCGATGCTCCATCACTGGAGGTTTTTTTTAAAGAAAAGATTGGACAGCCTCTTGTCTGGAATGGTAGAAGGTCTCCTGCTTGAGTAGGGGGTTGGACTAGAAGACCTCCAAGGGCCCTTTCAGCACTTTGAGTCAAAGATTCTATGATTCCTGATTGATCTCAGAATTTAATTACATCCCCAAGGTTAATGTTGATCTCCATTCCTGGGAAATTAATTGAGGAGGGAAACAACCTGGAATTAAGGAGAAACTTCCTAACAGTAAGGAGAATTAACCAGTGGAACAGAAGTTGCCTTCAATAGTTGTAGGTGCTCCATCACTGGAGGTTTTTAAGAAGAGACTGACAGCCACTTGTGTCTGGAATGGTGTAGGGTCTCCTGCTTGAGCAGAGAAGTTGGACTAGAAGACCTCCAAAGTTCCTTCCACCTCTGTGATTCTGCAATTTCTGTAATAATTTTATAGTAGTAAATTCATTGGTTGATAAATATAAAACCAGGGGGATGTGCAATGATTGTATGAAAAGCAGCTGTGAGTCACTTTTTTAAAGTACCATTTAACTTTGAATGGTCACTGAACAAACGGTTATAAGTTGAGGACTTAACTTGAGAGTTAAGTTCATTTTGCAGTGGCTGATGGATAATCCTAATGCAGATTTTTTTTCAAGGCCAAAATGCCTGCAACTGTGTATTTGTTCCTTTTCATCTCTCCCAACATATACTGACGGACTCTTATTCTGAGTCATAGTCATCTGCTTCCATCTGCAGTTTTAAAAAGAGAATACAGTCCCTCAGGGAAGGGGTCTCCAAATTTGACGGCTTCACAACTTGTGGATTTCAATTCCCAAAAATTCTGGCAGGAAGGCTGGGCTGGCTGCCCTTTTTCCTGCAGATGAATTCTGGGAGTTGGAAGTCCACACGTTGTAAAGTTGCCAAGGTGGGAAACCTTTTGAGTAGAGCAAAAGGGACCAATGGAACTGGGAAAGTGTAACAATAACTTAGAAGGCCAGAAAATCAAATCCTTTGACCACCTGATGAGAAGGAAAGATTCCCTGGAGAAGAGCCTCATGCTGGGAATGATGGAGGGCAAAAGAAGAAAGGGAGGAGAGGGAATGAGGTGGCTGGATGGAGTTACTGAAATAGCTGGCATGAGCTTAAATGGACTCCGGGGGATGGTAGAGGACAGGAAGGCCTGGAGGAACATGGTCCATGGGATCACAATGGGTCAGACACAACTTTGCACCTAACAACAACAAAGATAGTTGGATGGATGGATGGATGGATGGATGGATAGATAGATAGAAGAGATGATGGATGGATAGATAGATCTATCTAAGAGCCTAATGCTGGGAATGTGGAGGGCAAAAGAAGAGGGGGACAGCAGAGAAGGAGGTGGCTGGATGGAGTCACTGAAGCAGTCGGCGTGAGCTTCAATGGACTCCGGGGGATGGTAGAGGATAGGAAGGCCTGGAGGAACGTTGTCCATGGGGTCACGATGGGTCAGACACAACTTTGCAACTAATAACAACAACAAAGATGGATGGATGGATGGATGGATGGATGGATGGATAGATAGAAGAGATGATGGATGAATAGATAGATCTATCTAAGAGCCTAATGCTAGGAATTATGGAGGGCAAAAGAAGAAGGGGACAGCAGAGAATGAGGTGGCTGGATGGAGTCACCGAAGCAGTCGGCGTGAGCTTAAATGGACTCCAGAGGATGGTAGAGGACAGGAAGGCCTGGAGGAATGTTGTCCATGGGGTCACGATGGGTCGGACACGACTTTGCAACTAACAGCAAGCAATAATCTCGTTTTACTGTTCTGTGAGTTGTTTTTTTAAAGAATTTAGGGAAGTGTTTTGCATTTGCATCCTTCCTAAAGAACTCGGAAAACGTTTTGCCTTTTTAAAGTGCGGAGAGATTTAGATTTGCCCCAGAGCTACTGCTAAATATGAGTAGGCAGCTTTTGGGAATTAAGAGAAAGGGGTGTCCATGACCTACAACCTCTTGGGGAAGATGCCTGCTCTGAGTCATTGGGCTACGCCTCCAATGGGGTTTGACTCACCAGCTATGGCTCTTAAACTGCCTGTGAATATGTATCTTCACTTGCAAGTAGATTATTCATTACTTACAACGCATATTCGGGTGCATTATCAGTAACCATCATTGCAACGTCTGTAGAAATTCTCAGTCCTCCAGGTCCTGGTTGTCCCAAAACTGCTTTTTCTGGACTTCGTTCTTTTTTTCTTTTTCTTTTAAAAAGTTTTTTATTTTTTATTCTCTTACATACAATTATAGGTATACATTCACATAGTTATTCTTCTTCTTTACATGTGTCATTCTTGGGTATTTATTATTCCATTTAAAGAGTTATAATATACAGTTTGGGTTGCTTTATTTACCATCCCATCCGCCTGTTGTAACACCACCTAACTTTCCCTTTCTTTCCTCCTTCCCTCCCTTCTCTACTTTTTTCTTCCTTCCTCTTCTCCTTTCCCTTCCTTCTTCCCATACCTCTCCCCTACTCCTCTTCCCCTTCCTACCCTCTTCTCCTTCTCCTTCTCTTTCTCTTTCTCTCCCTCTCATACTCCTCTCCTTACCTCTTTCTTCCTTCCCTCCTCTTCCTCTCAACTCCTATCCTCCTCTCTTCCTTTCTTTTTCTGCTGTTGTGGGTGTCTCTTTCAGCTCTCAATTTCTGTTCTCTCAGGATGGTATTTCCACAAACCCAAATATGATTTAATTTCATTTCCTATTCCCTTTATTTTGCTAGTATATTCCAACTATTCTTTTTTTTTTCTTTTGAAGACGTTTCGCTTCTCATCCCAGAAGCTTCTTCAGCTCTGACTGGATGGTGGGGGATGGAAGGATTAATACTCCTTGCAGACAGCTGGTCATTTGCATCATTTTAGAGGGTTGTTGAGGCCATTTGGAGGTTTATCTGTGTCCTCAGGGTCACCGAGTGGTGCAAATGGTTCCTATAGTCAGCCATTTTTCCCTCTGGAAACCCATCCCCACTTTCACACCATTCAAAGGTTGCCATCCCAAATTGCGTAGCTAAGTGTCTGTAGAGATTCTCATATAAACCTACAAGTGCTTCAATAAACAGTAGTTCTATTAAGTTGCTCAGGCACCTCCCACATATATTTTATTTCCTCTTAGACAGTCACACTTCTGTAGTTTTAGGGGGGACATCTTAGGGGCATCTTGCTGACCCCTCTTAATTGTATATGGTAGTCTTTTTTTTAGTTAACACTAACAGATGGCAGGCATTGCAATAAATCAGTTGAGGATCACAGAGATGCCCAAGATTTTTGAATCGTATATTCTCTGCCAAGGGGGGTACATTGGCCAGCTCAGGTTGGCATTGACGCCTTTCCCTGCTTTCTCCCAGCCTTGCCAGTCTGTGCATTATTATTGTCAGCATGCTGTGGACAAGCTGGTGGAGTCTGGACTGTTGGTGGCCGAGGAGGTAAGGAACTCTCTTCTCTCTTTCACCTACCAAAGGTGGCAAACCTTTTTTTCCTCAGGTCCAAAAGCGCACGTGCTCACACCCATAATGCCCCCCGCAGGCTCCGCCCCTGTGCATGCGCACGTGACCCCCATTTTGGTGCTAGCAGGCCTCCTAGATAGACACAGACCTTACCTGGCTTGGAGAGCTGCCAGGCTGGTATCTGCAAAACTTGGCAAGGAGCCTCAGAGAGTCACGAACCAATTAAGCAAACTAATGGTCTCCTGCAAACTCCACTCCCCTTTTGCTCCTCTTTTATTTCCTCTGGGAGGGGCCATTCACCGTCCATCTGTGGCCTTACTCCCAAGTCGACCCCTATTGTTTAGCTGTTCCCTTCTTCTGGCAACTCTGCGCATGCACACACTGGGAACAGGCTCCACTACTTCTTCTGCCCCACTGATGTCTGACTCTGAAGGCAGCTGATAACTTGCATATGGCCCTGGCCCCCTCTCTGCCTCCAACACAGAGCCCTCATCAGAGCCTTCCCCAGACTCCAGGACTGGCCCATGTTCCTCCTCAACATCCTCATTGTCCGAATCTGCTGCCAGCTCCAGTGGCCGCTTGCAGGCCACAACAGATAACCTCTCTTGTTGGGGTACTTGAGACTCAGAATGGTTCAGTTGGACCCATGGTTTTCTTCCAGGGCTCCCCTCCTTTCCCGTTGCCTGGAGCTGATGGGTGCCCCTCTTCCTTTGCCTCCTATAGGTGCCCAGCGATTGCTTCGTGTGTGACACAACTCAGAAAGGCTTTGCCGAGAAGTTTCTGTGGAAGGCAACAGAAGATTTTGTCGAGGTTGAGGGCCGCGAGGAAGCTGAGAAGCAGTGCTTCAAAGTACAGATATTCTGTGCTCAGTGGTTGGGGAAGGGGGGGAATTGATCCTTCTTCTCTGTGCTCATCTACTGACCTCACTTGGAGGTTCTTGATAGATCTTTGTGTCGGTAGGATAGGGAGCAAGGCATGGACCCAAGCGGCCTTGATAAGAGTCTTGCATACCCGCTGGCAGATTGTGCAGGCAGCCTGAAAAATATTACGAGCCTAAGTGAAATATTTCCAGGGGTTCGGGAGACCCTCTAAAAAAAAAAACGGGCCTACCAGAAGCTTGGGAAGGCTGGAAATGCCCCAGGGGGCCTTGGGAGCCTGGGGACGCTGTTTTCACCCTCCCGGAGGCTCGAGGAAAACTTCCATAGCCCAGGGAGGGCAAAAAAAAAACCAAACCCTGTGGTGCAGGAGGCCAACTAGGCCATGCCCACCATGGTCACGCCCACTCAGAACCAGACAGAGAACCCCTTGCTAAAATTTTTGAAGCCCATCCAGGATGTTACCCTTTCAGAACAGCATGGATGAATGGAATCTGTGCTGATGGAGGTGGAAAGAATGAAGGGAGGAGGGTATGCAAAGAGGGGAAAGCAGGAGGAAGCATGCTATCAGACCTGCCCCAGTCTGAATCCCTCGACTCCCATTTGGTTGATGGGATAAAAGCAGAAGTGGGTTGCTAATTATTTTCACTACTGGTTTGGGTGTGCGTGCAACACTTCTGAGCCTCCCGCAGCCGCTACTACCGGTTCGCAGCCCACCTCTGCATAAAAAGATGCTGGCTGCGGTAGGATGAGGCTCAGGGGTGCGTTCCCGCTTCTGTTACTGTCGGTTCATTCAGGGGTGCACTGTGTGTGCGCGTGGACTTCACGCGCACACTTGATGTGCACTATGCATGCATGCGCAGTAGTAAAAGAATGGCTTCTGCGCATGCACAGAAGCAAAAAACAAGATAGAACTGGTTCGGAGGTGTGGCCGGCCGAGTTACTACCTACTCGGCCAAACCGGTAGGAACCACCTCTGAACAGGCTAGAACTGATTTTTCCATGCAAAGAAGATAACACAAGATCCTCTCTGATCCCAGCCCTCCCCTTTTCCAGTCCATCTTCAGCCAATGAATAAGTTGCCCAGAATAGTGTTTTGAGAGCTCTGAGATGTTTGGGTTAGGCTGCAAACTTTCTCATACATTTGCTGAGAACGGAAGAAGCTTCTTGGATGAGAAGGAAAATGTTTTTCAAGGACAAAGCCAAGAAGGCTGCTGGGAGATTCATACAGGTTCGGGCGATCCTCCAGCTAGGATTCTGCCCAGTTCTGCAAACTCTCAAATGCCAGCCCTGGTGGCCATGCCCACCCCTCCCCTCCCAGGAGACTCCACGTAGCCCATTCATCATGCCAGATAAGTGCAGGCCTCATGCGGAGGCTTGGGGAGGGGGGTAAATGGGCCTCCAGGAGGTTCCAGAAGTACAGAAATGGGCCTGTTTCCAGCCTCCGAAGCCCGGGGGAAGCTGTTTTCGCCCTCCCGGAGGCTTGAGGAATGCCTTCGGAGCAGGGGTGGGTTCCGGCAGTCACTACATTGTAGTGCATGCGAACTACAATAAAAAAATGTTCTGTGCATGCACAGAAGCAAAAAACAAGATGGCGGTGCCTATGGTGCCATCTGGAGAACCAGTTCAGGAGCGCAGCAGGCCAGTTCCAGTAGCCCAGGCCTCAAAACTACCACTGGTTCAGCTGAACCGGTCCAAACCAGAAGGAACCCACCACTGCTCCAAAGCCCGGGGAAGGCGAAAATGTCCCATCCCTGCCCCGGCCCCGATGTAGTGCAGGAGGCCAACTGGCTGTTCTGGCAGGCCTGGGGCTGCTGATCTTTGATTGGACTTCAGCCCCATTATAATCGAGTGTATGTTGTGTCTCTTTTAATCTATTTCTGTTTGTATTTTAAACTCTTTTTAATATTTTTAAACTGTTTTATGTAAGCTGCCCAGAGTCCTTCGGGATTGGGCGGCATACAAATCTATTAAAATTACAAATTATGCCACACCCACCATGGCCCCACCACCCAGCAACAGGGTTGCTGCAATTTTTGAATCCCACCTCCCCTGCAAGAAAAGCGCCATTGGGACATTTTCTCTGTGGATCCCTGTAACTGGAGAATGGGCCTTTCACGGGCCTTTTCTCTCCTGTTGGAAAGAGCAGTGCCCAACATCCCTCTTGGACGTGCATGCCAAGGACGCGGCTGTCACACTTCCAGCAAGTCTCTTTCCCAGTTGTGGGAAGGAAGGAGGAAAGCTCACCCTCCCCTGGTCCTTGAAGGCTTCTTCCTCATCCCCATTGTAAAAAGAACATCAAATTATCGTATCAGTTCCCCTTCCTTTTGTTCCTTGGCGTACGCATGAGGCTTCCCGAGCTGGCAACCTGTCTCTTTAAATGCCAGCCGTGTGGGCTGCTGTTTTGAAACCTCCTCCCCTCTTTTCACAAGGGAGCAAAGCTCTCTGTAATTAAGGGGCTGGGGCTGAACTAGGGGGAGCTGCCAAGCTTTCCTGCCCCAGCATCTGCCTTTCCTGGCACACCCAGCAGCTTCCCAAGATTCTGAGTTGACAGTGCCACCTTCTGGGAAGCAAAAGGCAGAGAGGCATCCCTTAAAGGAGGCACAGAACTTCCACAGCTCACTGTTGCCGCCTTCTTGAAACCTTGAGTAGAGTAGAACAGAACAAAATAGAATAGATATTGGAATGAAGAATAGGATAGGACAGGACAGAATAGAATACAATAGCAGAGTTGGAAGAGACCTTGGAGGTCTTCTAGTCCAACCCTCTGCCTAAGCAGGAAACCCTACACCATTTCAGACAAATGGCTATCCAACATCTTCTTAAAACTTCCAGTGTTGGAGCACCTACAACTTCTGGAGGGAAGTTGTTCCACTGATTCATTTTTCTAACTGTCAGGAAATTTCTCCTTAGTTCTAAGTTGTTTCTCTCCTTGATTAGTTTCCACCCATTGCTTCTTGTTCTGCCTTCAGGTGCTTTGGAGAATAGCTTGACTCCCTCTTCTTTGTGGCAACCCCTCAGATATTGGAAGACTGCTATCATGTTTCCCCTAGTCCTTCTTTCCATTAAACTAGACCTACCCAGTTCCTGCAACTGTTCTTCATATGTTTGAGCCTCCAGTCCCCTACTGTAGAACCATGGGGCTGGAAGAGACCTTGGGGGTCATTTAATCCACCCTCTGCTGAAGGCGGGAGACCTTATTCCGTCCTGGAAAAAAATGATTACCAGTCTCTTCTTAAAACCGCCCAGTGATGAAGCACCCACTACTTCTGGTGGCAAGCCATTCCACTGATTAATTGTCCTCACAGTCAGAAATTCCTCCTTAATTTCAGATTGACTCTCCCCCTGATAAAGTTTCCATCTTTTGCTTCTGGACCAGACAAATATCTGCAGATCAGAGATCAAATTTTCCCCCCTCTCTTAGGTAAGTCATTCGGAAAGCTGCTCCAACCTCTTTGTGTTCCTTTGTGGCCTCCTCGGCCCTCCGCTGAAGACGCTGGAGAGGGCCATCATCTTCCTCCAAGAGCAGGATTTCCCTCAGCCAGGTGGGCCTCACACCTTGGGGTCCTCTGCTTGGGGGGGGGGGTGGCAGCCATAATTTTCACCAGGAAAGGGGTTGGGAGGGGTGGGGGGGGTGAGGGGCGGCCTTTGGGGAAGGTTTTAACACTTGGGTGTGGAGATGACTTCTGAAGCTTTGAGTAGCTGTCTGTGTACCTGAAGGACAGGTGGGCATTGCCAGCTCTGGAAGGCCTTTGCCATAAGAGGACATCAGGGGCTTCCACTGGCCCAAAGTCTTGTTTGCCTCTGATCCACAGCCAGCCCTTTTGGGGGGCAACAGGGAAGGCAAGTAAAACAGTTCCAGATTGGGAGAGACACCAGCAAAGTCCCATTAGAACGAGGGGGGGTCTCACTCGCAAGATTCGTTTTTCTCACCATATACACAATACATCCAAAATAGATGATGTTTCTCAGTGTCATATAATATAGCAATAGCCCTTAGACTTATATACCGCTTTACAATGGTTACAGCCCTCTCTAAGCGGTTTACAGAGTCAGCCTCTTGCCCCCCAACAATCTGGGTCCTCATTTTACCAACTTCAGGAAGGACAGAAGGCTGAGTCAACCCTGAGCCAGATAGGATCAAACTGCTGGCAGTGGGCAGTGCCAGCCTTCCATACTGCCTTCTAACCACTGAGAGAGAGGGCTGGAAGGAGGGAAGGAAAGAAGGAAGGAAAATAGCAAGACCTATATACCGTTTTACAGTGTTTTGCAGCCCTAAGCAGTTTACAGAGTTAGCATCCCATCCACCCCTTGCACAGCAATCTTGGTCCTTGTTTTACCAACTCAGAAGGATGGAAGGCTGAGTTAACCTTGAGCCAGTCAGGATCGAACTGCTGGCTATTGCAGTTAGCCTTCAATACTGCCTTCTAACCACAGGGAGGGAGGGAGGGAGGGAATAGCAATAGCACAGACTTATACCGCTTCAGAGTGCTTTTACAGCCCTCTAAGCAGTTTAACAGAGTCAGCCTATTATCCCCCAACAATCTGGGTCATTTGACCCACCTCGGAAGGATGGGAAGCTGAGTCAACCTTGAGCGTGGTAGGATTTGAAGTGCCAAATTGCAGGCAGCTGGCAGTCAGCAAAAGTAGCTTGCAGTACAGCATTCTAACCACTGCACCACCACAGCTAATATATGTGGATATATACATATTCATTTATTCTGTCATGTTTATGTAGTGTACATTGGAGGTGGTTTCCTTTGAGAGCTGTATACAGTTGAGATTTCATTTTAATGCATACCAATTAGTGTACATTCAAAGTGACAATAAAGTTTCTATTCTATTCTACCTCTCCTCTCTATTCTGTTCTCTATCTCTCCTCTCTTCTATTCTATTCTATTTCATTACTTCCTATTCTATTCTATTCTATTCTATTCCTTATTCTATTCTATTTCCTATTCTATTCACTACATATTCTATTCTATTCTCTATTCTATTCTATTCTCTATTTTATTTCATTCTATTCTATTCTTTATTCTATTCTTATTCTATTCTTTTTTTATTTTAATTTTTTATTATTATTAACAAACATGTAAAATACACATACACACTATTCTATTCTATTGTGTTGTCTTTCAAAAAGTCTCCTTGACTTCTCTTCCTTTGTTGTCTGAAACCTCAGAGAATTATGAATGAATTCCTCCTGCAGTTCTTTTTTTTCTCACCCTTCTCTCTCTAGAATCTCGGTTCATGGAGGAGCTGCAGAGGGACTTGGTGAGGTTGGCACGAGAGGACGGTTCTTTTGGTGAGTGTGGAAGCCCAGATCCTCCAGCATGGCGTTGGGAGTGTAAAATCGATGTGAGAAACTTGAGGCCTGCATTAAGAAGGGCCAATCCCAGCAAGAAATGTTTGTCGCTCTTAGTGTGTCACTTCTAACCCAGAGCTGGGCAACCCTGGAATCTTTTCTGAAGACTTCAGCTCCCAGAATTCCTTGACTACAGGTAGCCCTCAACTTCCTAGCGTAATTCAGCCTGGAATGACAGTCGGTGGTCGTGCCAGTCATTAAGTGGGTCATCACGGGACTGCCCCTGATTTTACCATCTTCCTTGTGGCAGTCGTAAAGCAAATGTCATTGTTGTTAAGAAAACCTGTGGACTACATGTTTTTTTTTTGTTTTGTTTTTTGCAAGAAACCGAAAATAAATTCCACTCTATAAAGCCTTAGTAAGACCACACCTGGAATAACTGCATCCAGTTTTGGTCACCAGACTATAAAAAAGATGTTGAGACTCTAGAAAGTGCAGAGAAGAGCAACCGGGATGATGAGGGGACTGGAGGCTAAAACAGACAATGAACAGTTGCTGGAACTGGGCATGGCTAGTCTAGTGAAGAGAAGGACCAGGGGAGACAGGAGAGCATCTTCCAATACTTGAGGGGCTTCCCCAGAGAGGAGGGAGTCAAGCTATTGTCCAAAGCACCTTTGAAGGCAAGAGAAGGAGTAATGGATGTAAACTGACCAAGGAGAGATTCAACCTGGAATTACCCCACAGTGAGAACAGTGAACCAATGGAACAGAAGTTGCCTTCGGAAGTTGTGAGAGCTTTATCCCTGGAGGCTTTCAAGAAGAGACTGGACTGCCATCTGTCAGAAATAGTGTAGGGTCTCCTGCTTGGGCGAGGAGGTTGGACTAGATGATCTACATGGTCCCTTCCAGCTCTGTTAATCTGCTGACTAGTATAAATGCTGGTTCTATTGAATGCTGCAAATGGCCAGAAATGGTGACCAGTTGGCAAGCAGCCAACATGCAGTCATGAAAAAGAGGGGGGAACTTTGACTCTGGGTTCTAAGCCTCTGTTTTGGGGTCTTTGGCAACTGCTCATGGTCTTCAGTCATGCATTGTAGGAAGACCTCGACTTCAAACCATTTGTTTCGTGACCGAAGTTAAATCTGCACTGAAAAAAGAAGTGACTTATGACCGCTTTTCACACTTGTGACCGTTCCAGCATCCCGGGGGTAGGGTGCTGCATGATCAAAATTGAGGGGCTTGGCAACTGGTTTGTATTTATGATGGTTGCGGTATCCCGTGGTCACCATTTGTGTCCTTCCAATAAGCAAACTCAACTTTGGTTAATGACCAGATGGTTCACTTAACAGTTGTGGCAAAAAAAGGTCATAGAATGGAGCAAAACTCTCTTAACTGCCTTGCTTAGCAACAGACATTTTGGGCTCAAAATTGTGGTCATAAATGGAGAACTGCTTGTTCCTCTAGATATTTTTTATTTGACAATCGGCCTCGTCATCACACAGCTGGACACACAGTCGCCAGTGACATCCTTTCATTTTTAATGGTCCTTCGTAAACAATGTAAACTCCCTGCCCAGTTCATAAAAAATCAGCCTTTGCTACAGGAAGAAGGTCAGAGATGGCTCCAACGGAGAGATGAAAGAGGAATCGGTGCACTTCTAGACATAGGGAAGATTTTACGATTGGTTAGAGAAAGGAATCTAGAAAAGAAAGCAAGAGAGATAGAACCCAGTCAAGACACTGTTGAGTGGAAAAGGGGAGGGGGAAGAATGGGAAAAATAGAAAAGAAAGTATTAATATATCAGTATATGTTCAAGAATGAGATCTAGAGAAAAAATAATTAGGATATGATAAATGAAGAAAAGGGGAAAGGTAAGGATAAGCATAAAATTATAACAGGGTTTGCCGGAATACCATCCTGAAAATACACCAGTTCAGAGTTGAAAAGAAATAACCACAATAAAAAGAAAAGGAAAGGAAGAGAGGAGGAAAGGAGAGGAAGGCTGGAAGGGATAGAAAGAAGGAGAGAGGGCAGGAGGGGGAAGAGGAAGAGAGGAGTGGGGAGAGATAAGGGAAGTAGGAAAAAGAAATGAGAAGAGGAAGGAAGTAAGTAGAGAAGGGAGGGAGGGTGAAAAGAAAAAAATAGGGTGGTAACAATACAAAATAGGTGTATGAGATGGCAAGCAAGGCAACCGAGAATGTGTATTTTAACCTTTTATATGGAAAAACAAATATGTAAAAGTGATTAAGATAAATAAGAACAAGAACTATGTGAATGTATATCTGTAATGATACATAACAGAATAAAAATAAACTTTTGACAAGGAAAAGTGATGGCTCAAGGTCAAAGTGGAAGGGCAGTTAAGAAGGCTGCTGAACTGACCAATGAACTTTTGGGCCTGCTGGTCCTGAATTTAACCTTATCAAGGTGACAGCCGTCCATTGTTTTCTTTGACCTGGTCATAAAATAGGAAAGAGAGTAACTTGACCGGGGTACCCTAGCTTGGTTAAAAATAGGGTCAATGCTGGGGATCAGCAGGAATTTTAAAAACAAGAGTAGAAATGTCTCATGATGGTTGACTCCCTTTGGGTGGATGGTCTCCCTTATCCGAGATCTGGACAGAGTTCAGAAAAAGATCTTTAATTCTGAGAATTAAAATATTAAAGCTTGAATTTTGAGAATTAAAGATGCCTCCAAATCATGTTCTGCAATTTATTTATTTTTGCTTCCTTTCAGAATGTGCCAACAGGAGCTTGACCGACACTGCCGTTCGCATCTGCAAAGAATTAGGGGTAAGAACCTCACCCTCTTAAGGTCCTCCAGATTCCCCCCCCCCAAAAAAAAACACCCTTACAGTTAAGGTTCAGAAGTCCAACATGAAGCTTTTCAGAAATTAAATGTTTTTTCTCTCTCTTAAAAGTACCAGCACTGGGAGGACAGATTAGGTTTTAGGATGAGACATACATAAAGGGGAGGGCTCTTTAATCCCCCCCCCCCAATCCACTGATATTTCATCACCAAGGACATGGTGACTCAGACATGGTGAGGTTGACTCAGACTTCCATCCTTCTGAGGTGGGTCAAATGAGGACCCAGATTGTTGGGGGCAAGAGGCTGACTCTGTAAACCGCTTAGAGAGGACTGGGAAGCGGTATATAAGTCTAAGTGCTATTGCTATTCCTTCCTTTCTCCCTCCCTTTCTTCCTTCCTATTAGAATGCAGTATTGCATTCTGCCAACTGCAAATAGTTCAATTCTTACTGGCTCAAGGTTGACTCAGCCTTCCGTCCTTCCAAGGAGGGTGAAATGAGGACCCAGATTGTTGGGAGCAACATGCTGACTCTGTAAACCACTTAAAGAGAGCTGTAAAGCACTGTGAAGTGGTATATAATAAGTGCTATTGCTATTCCTTCCTTCCTTCCTTCCTTCTTCCCCTGCTAATAGTGCTAAGGGGGCACTGTCCTGGTTTTTAGCTGCTTTTTTTTAGTCCATCCAGTCGCCCTGACTCTACTCTGAATTAATGGATTAGAGAATCGTAAAAAGGGAGTTTTAAAGCAGACTGTGCCATAATTGTGGAACTAATGCTAGGGAGAAGACCCAACCTTTGGAAGACAGGAAAACACCACACCTGTATCATCTCCATCCTGGTGCAAAATGTGGGTGAACCTTTCAGGTTAGGCCAAGGCAAGAATTAGATACCACACTGGAACTCTACTCTATTGATGCAGGGTAAAAATCTTAAAAGCTTACCTGAATTTTCTTCCGCCTCTTGTCAGAGTTTGTTGCAGAAATCAAATCCAGAAAGCACACACAGGTAACTGATTGAGCAGGATTCATTAACTTCTCTTTATATATAACATAACACATGAGACATATATACAATATCAAGAGTGGTTCTTCCAACGTGGTAGAAGAGGGATTGGCTTCAGTTTCAGTTCAGAAGCAGACCAGTAAAACTAGTTCTTAGCTTTTGCACAGACTCAGAGCTACAGAGCTAAGCCACGCCCAGGCTCCAAAGCTCCCATTGGCTGACCTTGTTGCTATGCCCTGTTCCACTTCATGAATATGCTCTGACACACCTCTTATACCAAAGAAAATTGAGGCAGGGTTACCTTGACCTTCTCTGTCACTCAATCTTCCTTCCTTGGATTGAATGGCTGTTCACTGAACCATTCTTACATTCCTCCTTCAAGGTAAGTAGCCCACTCTTCTCCTGCATGTCAAATAATTGCAAAAACTCCATTGGCTGCCATAAATGGATTAATGAATGCTGATTAGGGAAGACCTGTATAAGTGACAACTTTTTTGACAAAGTGACAAAGTTAGTGGACCAGAGGAATGCTGTCGATATAAATTACTTGGACTTCAGTAAGGCATTTGATAAGGTAGACCATAATCTACTACTAGATAAAGTAGAAAAATGTGTATTAGGCAGCATCACCACCAGATGGATTTGTAACTGGCTGACCAACCGCACTCAACATGTAGTCCTCAATGGAATTGTATCTACATGGAGGGAAGTATGCAGTGGAGTACCCCAAGGCTCTGTTTTGGGCCCAGAACTCTTCAACATCTTCATCAATAACTTGGACAAGGGAATAGATGGGGAACTCATCAAATTTGCAGATGAGTTGTACCAAGCTGGCAGGAATAGCCAACATTCCAGAAGATAGGCTTAAGATGTAGAAGGATCTGAACAGATTTGCATATTGGGTGCTATCTAAAAAGTAAGGTATACTACATTTAGGCAAGAAAAACAAATGCACAGGTACAGTATATGTGGCACCTGGCTCAGTAGTAACTGAGATGGATCTTGGAGTCCTGGTGGATGATCACTTAAATATAAGCCAGCCGTATGCAGCAGCTGCCAAAAAAGCCAATGCAATCCTAGGCTGCATTAACAGAGGGATAGAATCAAGATCGTATGAAGTGTTAAGTGTTGATCTGCTCTGTAAGGAAAAAGGATTCTTACTTGATTTCTCTTTCAGGTGTTCAAGGAAGTAACGGAAGACAAGGAAGCTCTTCTCCATCTGTCCGAAACTTTCGCTGCCCGAGAAAACCAAAAAAAACTGGAGAAATTCATCCATCAATTTATCTACTAGCTCCTTTTTTGATCCGTCTTCCTTTAACAGGCAGAACGATTCAGGGATCTGGCTAAGAATTATCCCCCACCAGTCTGTTTGGAGTCTTGTTTTGTTTGTGTTCTACTTTTGAAATGTTGTTTTCCAGGAAGGGGAAATTTTGAGCAAGGCAACGAGGCCAGTTAGGTTAATAAAAGCAATTAACACCGAAGCGTGATGTGGTTTGTATTATGGACCGTTTACCCAAAAGATTCCATTTATGAAACAAGAAGCAATCAGCAGGAAGGAAGGCGTTCTTTTTTTTAAAAACGTTGCAAGGCAGGGGTGAAATCCAGAAGTTTCTCACAGGTTCTGGAGAACTGCTAGCGGAAAGTTTGAGTAGTTTGGAGAACCGGCAAATGCCACTTCTGACTGGCCCCAGAGTGGGATTTTGGATTTTTGGATTTTATTAAACATTTATATGCCGCCCTTTTCCCTGAGGGGACTCAGGGCGGCTTACAACAATGAAGGGAAGGGAGTGCAAGACAAGACTTAAAAAGAAAAAGAAACGTGAATAAAAGAAATTAACCATAAAAACACAACATTCACTCAACATTCGGGCGGGGTGAGAGTAATCCTATCCCCAGGCCTGACGGGATAGCCAGATCTTGAGGGCTGTGCAGAAGGCCTGGACTGTGGTGAGGGTACGGATCTCCACGGGGAGGTTGTTCCATAGTGTCGGAGCTGCAACTGAGAAGGCTCTCCTCCGCGTAGTCGCCAGTCGGCACTGACTGGCGGATGGAATTCGGAGGAGGCCTACTCTGTGCGATCTGATGGGACGCAGGGAGGTAATTGGCAGGAGGCGGTCTCTCAGATAGCCAGATCCACTACCATGGAGCGCTTTATAGGTGGTAAGTAAAACCTTGAAGTGCACCCGACGATCGACAGGTAGCCAGCGCAGCTCACGGAGGATCGGTGTTATATGGGCGAACCGTGGTGCGCCCATGATCACTCGCGCGGCCGCGTTCTGAACTAGCTGAAGTCGTCGGATGCTCTTCAAGGGCAGCCCCATGTAGAGCACATTGCAGTATTCCAGCCTAGAGATCACAAGGGCTCGAGTGACTGTTGTGAGAGCCTCCCGGTTCAGGTAGGGCCGCAACTGGCGCACCAGGCGAACCTGGGCAAATGCCCCCCTGGTCACAGCCGACAAATGGTGGTCAAAACTCAGCTGTGGATCCAGGAGGACTCCCAAGTTGCGGACCCTGTCTGAGGGGTATAAATGGGGAGGGAATGGAGATTTTGCAGCATCCTTCCCCTGCTACGCCCACAGAACCTGTAGGAAAAAAAATTGAATTTCACCACTGTTGCAAGGTATGGCGTCAAGGTGGTCTTAAGAGTTTCCATATACTGGTTTTATTAAGCAAGCTAGCTATGCAAATAAATAAAACAACTGCAGCTGAAAAACTTCCATTTGTGATGGGAAAGCTACTTTGGAACATATGTAGTGCAGGTAATCCTCAACATTTTGCTAAGTGAGAAATTTGTTAAATGGTTTTTGCCCCATTTTACAATTTTTCTCACCCCATTCGTTAAATGAACTTCTGCAGCTGTTAGGTTAGTAATGGGGTTGTTAAATAAATCTGGCCTCCCCATGGCTTGTCAGAAGGTTGCAAAAGGGGATCATGGGCAGGTAGGCTTCAGATGGTTCTGACGGGTTCTGGAGAACTGGTAGCGGAAAATTTGAGTAGTTCGGAGAACCAGCAAATAACACCTCTGACTGGCCCTGCCCCCATCTATTTTCCGAGTCCCAGCTGATCGGGAGGGAATGGGGATTTTGCAGTATTCTTATCCTTCCCCTGGAGTGGGGAGGGAATGGAGATTTTGCAGTATCCTTCCCCTGGAGTAGGGAGGGGATGGGGATTTTGCAGTATCCTTCCCCTGGAGTGGGGAGGGAATGGGGACTTTGCAGCATCCTTCCCCTGCCACGCCCACCAAGCCACGCCCACAGAACCAGTAGTAAAAAAAATGAATCCCACCGCTGGATTATATATACACTCTGGTTTGAAATGTCCCAGAAATAGGAACCTACAAATTCAGGTGACGCAGGCAAGAGGTATCTTGTCTTGCAAAGACATTTGGATTAGAGATTGTAGTCTGTCTGGCCCAGCATCAACCTGGTGGCCCAAAATATGCCCCAGCTGAGTGGCACTGACCCTTTAGGGACTCCCGTACACGGAACCAGTAAAAACTAAAGCTAGTAAAGCTTCTTGGTTTCTCCTCTGCACAGTATTAATTAAAAAAAGAGGCACTGAATATTCATTGAAGTATACCAAACACATCTGTTGGAGAAAAGAATAGTTTAATTTAGTTTCTAGGTTGAGCCAACAGCACAAAACATAGTATTATTTCTATTTAAAGGTATCTCAGGATGCTTTTGTGAATATTCTTTCCCTTTTTTTACGCAGTTTATATAAGTAATACTGACGCTGCATTTTTTTTAACAAAAATCTAGCAGTGAGTCTATGCAGTCACCCACTTTCTTTGTTAAAACCTGAGTGCTAAAAATCTTGTCAGGAGCTGTGGCATAAAAATTACACAGCGCAACTATTCCTTTGATGGATCATCCTGCGTACATTGGCTTCCTCAAAGGGCAAAAAGAGCCTCCGAGTAGATTACTTGTTCATTGTTATTTTAAAAAGAGAAATTTTCATTTGGCACTGGGACCTTCTCTGAGTCAAGAGCCAAATGGGCTTGATGGGATGCAATTTAAGTTTTTGGCTGTGCTTCGGAGGATTGGGTCACCCAGTCAGCTGTCATGACTAAGGCAAGACTAGAACTCACCATTTCCTGGTGATTGGCCCAAAGTCACCCAGCCAGCTGTCATGCCTAAGGGAAGACTAGAATTCACCCTTTCCTGGTGATTGGCCCAAGGTCATCCAGCCAACTGTCATGTCTATGGGAAGACTACAATTCACCATCTCCTGGTGATTGGCCCAAAGTCACCCAGCCAGTTTTCATACCTATGGAGAAACCAGAACTCACCATCTCCTGCTTCCTAGTCTGATGCTTTCTGCACTAGCCCAAACAGTCTCTTTTAAAACAATTGAGATGCCAATCTCAAAAGTGGGTCAAAATGGCTTTATTCTTAATCTATTCTTAGATCAAACAGAGGGAAAGATTGTAACTATACAAAACTGGATTGTCAAACAAGAAGATAGAATGCAAAAAATTGCTGAAAAAGAGGAACAAAGAGAGAAGAGGGATGAAGATCTTGACAGTTGATTGGCCGAAATGGAAATAGAAAGCAGCGCAATAATAGGATGGGAGATGGAGCGTTTTGAGTATTTTTTAAGATTTCAAAATATAATAGAAGGGAGAGAATCTGCCACAAATAATATCTGAAATCTTGATGGACGTGTTAGAGATATCTCAAGAGAAGATGCTGGATTGTATAGACGAGACATTTCGAGTAAATACAAGATATGCAAGGAGAAACTCTCTTCCAAGGGAAGTCCATGTAAGATTTACTAAAAAAGCACTAAAACTACAAATATTGCAAAAAATAAGAGATAGAAAATTAGAAAACAAAGGCAAGGAGATTGTAATTTTAAAGCAAATTCCTAGAAGAGTGCGAGAAAAGAGAAGAAAATACCAATTTTTGACTACAACCCTACTCAAATTAGGAGTTAATTATAGATGGCTGATACCGGAAGGTTTAATATTTATATGGAAAGGAGAAAGATACAGAATTGATACGATCGAAAAAGCAGAAGCCTTTTATACAGAACATTTGAGAGGAAAGGTGGAGAAATCTGGAAAAGAAGAACTCTGGTGCAATTGCTAGACATACCTATAACTGAACCTGAGAAGGTGGAAGGGGCCGTAGGTGGGATTGACATTGTAGAAGGTGCTGTAGGTGGGGTTGTGATTAGAGAACAACGGCAACCAAGAACAACTAGAGCTAAAAATCCTAATTATAAAATATAAAAATGGAAGGAACAAAATTGCTCTCAATCAATATAAATGGACTTAATTCAGTAATCAAAAGAAGGAAAATATTCCATAAATTAGAAAAGCTAAAAATAGATATAATCTGCTTACAAGAAGTACACATCCAACAAAGACACAATTATTTATTAGTACAATCTTGGACACTTTGGAATATTATGAAGCCCACCCTGAAAAGCAAATGGCCTTGACGCGCAGAAGGCTTTCGATAATGTAAACTGGCTATTCATGATACAACAAATGGAATTAATGAACTTTGGCAAGAACTTTATTCAAGCTATACAAACAGTATACCACAAACAACAGCTAAGATAATGATAAATGGAGAATTGACAGATCCTATTGAAATAAAGAGAGGTACGAGACAAGGCTGTCCATTGTCACCGCTGTTCTTTGTCCCAACTCTAGAAGTTTTAAACAGAAGAATCAGAGAAGAGGAAGAAATAAAGGGAATGACTATAAAAAAAGGAGAATACAAGTTGCAAGCCTTCGCAGATGACTTAGTCTTCATTCTCGAGGAGCCATTGGAACCTACACCTAAATTAATAGAATATATTGAGGAATATGGAAAAGTAGCAGGTTTGAAAATAAATAAAGACAAAACAAAAATCATGACAAAGAACATATCATTAAAGCACAAAGAAGAACTGGCAGAAATCTCAGAGATGCAAGTTACAAACAAGGTCAAATATTTGGGGATCTTTTTAACAGCTAGATGCAGTACCCTCAAAGAGGATAATTATTTTAGATTGAAGCAACAAATTGTAACAGACCTGGTGAAATGGCAAAGTATCCAACTAACAATGATCGGGAGAATTTCTACAATTAAAATGAATATTTTACCTAGAATTCTACACTTGTTCCAGACAATCCCAATTAGGTTGGGGAAAGATTACTTTGAAGATCTAAATAAATTGGTGTTGAAATTCATATGGCAGGGGGGAAAAGCAAGAATAAAACGCAAAGTGTTGCAGGACGCTAAATCAAGAGGAGGGTTCGGACTACCTGATTGGGAACTATATTACCAGGCAGCTAGTCTAACGTAGATTAAGGAATGGGTAATGTTAAGAAATGGTAGACTTTTGAGTTTAGAGGGTCACAACTTGCTGTTGGGATGGCATGCTTTTTTATGGTATAAGGGAACTAAAGCGCATGGTTATTTTAGGAGGCACCATATAAGAGAGGCTCTGTTATTAAACTGGGAGAAGGTTAAGAGGCTACACTATTTAAAAATTCCAGTCTGGATATCAACCATTGAAGCTTTTTCATATCCAATAACATACAAGAAGGAACAAACAGTTAGTTATGCTGAGCTATTAAATACAGAGGATGAACTCAAAACTATACAAGACTTGAAACAAGAAGGTATTGAAGTTAATTGGTATTCATATATGCAAATACAGTCTAGGTATAATGAAGATCAAACAAAGGAGGTTTTTTATGATAAAATGACTGAATTAGATAAAATATTAACAGGTACCGCTGAAAAGGTAATTAAAAAACTCTGGCTACTTACTAGAGGTGAAACTCCATGAGGAACAAGTCGAAGAAACTATGTTAGCTTGGGGAAAAAACTTTGGGCATGGGATTGAATTAGAGAAAAGGCAAAAACTGTGGACTCAAAACTATAAAATGACAATGTCAATTGCATATAAAGAGAATTTGTATAAGATGTTTTACAGGTGGCATCTATCCCCATTGAAAATTGCAAGAATGTCTAAGAACAAATCCAAAAAATGCTGGAAATGTCATCAGACGCCAGGCACATACTACCACATGTGGTGGACTTGTACCGAAGCAAAAAAATATTGAACTAAAATCCACACGTGGTTGGAGAAAATGATACATAAACATATAGATTTAAAACCGGAACTCTTTCTATTGGGAATAATACGAGAAACATATAACAAGGACTTGAAATATCTGATCGTGAATATTTTAACAGCTGCTAGAATTGTATTTGCCAAAAATTGGAAAAACGAGAAAGTACCATCACAGGAGGAAACTATTCGGAAAATAATGGAATGTGCCGAAATGAGTAAGCTTACATTTGAAATTAGAGAACAAGAGGATGAGCAATATTATAAAGTGTGGGACTTGTTTTACCAATGGTTAGATTAAAAAAAACTGGGAATTAATCTGTTTACTTATGTTGTAATAACTTTATTTTTTTGTCTTTTTTATTCTTTCTGTTATGAAAAAGTACTACTTATATATAAAGGACAATAATATTTTTTTAATGTGTAAGAGTGGGATGATTTGAATACTTCGGTATAATTGTATGTAGTGACCATTTCACATTAGAAAGATCTTTGTATATTAAACAGATTAATGATGATGTAAGGAAGAATTGATATATACATGAATTGAAATACTTAACTACTATATGGACGAATAATTAATAACAGGAAACCATTCTTGGAAGTCTGGACGATTGGAGACATGGTCAATTGAAAATATGAATGTTTTATTATAAACCAATGGGAATTCTTTGTCCCAATCTTCGCTTTTTCTCTTTAGAGATAGGTGATACTATAAAGATTTATTGTTATTTGGTAGATAATTATGAATTTAAGGAAATAAGGATTGTTACAAATGAAATAATATTAATGGTAATCTAAGTGTATAATGCTCAATGACAGGGAAACATTTAGCTATATTTAATGTAAACGAGTGATGTTAATCCTAAATTTAAGAATTGATGCACAAAAACTTGTAACCAAACGACATGCTTGATGAAATGGAGGAAAGTTATTCTTTTTTTCCTCTCTTGTTTTGTTTTTCTATGTGTTGCTTTGTTTAAAAAGAATAAAAATATATTTTTTTAAAAAAATGGCTTTATTCTGAATCTGGAGAATATTGAAGTAATAAAGGAGATACATGTGACTCTCACAACCACACACGTGCCACACCAACATCTTCCTCTGGTGTAAATGTGCATGGGTCTCACTAAAGAGCATCATTCACCTATGTTGTTTCCAACTAGGATGCCCAGAAATTGTGGGTGGCGTCCGCATTTTAGCTTTGACTGCTTGCCCCCACATTTGCAATGCTTGGCAGAAGTCATTCCAGCAGATGTCAATTCAAAGCGTTTTAAGAACTTCCTTATTGATGCTCCTGGATTAGAATCAAGGAAGGGCACTTGTGCGTTTTAAAACTCCAGCCAATGGTTTTGCCTGGGGACGCCGCAAGAAAATCTTCACATCACCTTGTTGCAGATGGTTCCCAATTCATCGATTTCACACTGGACTTCATCTCCTCTCTGTGGGAACAACAGGATTACAACAGCCCTTTGCCCCAGCGAGTTGCAAAAACAGGTAAGGTGCCAGGAAGAAGCAAGCTTCAAACTTCCCCTGCCTCAAACCTCTTTCTTTCCAAATGCGCTTGAACTTCAAAACACAACATTCAAGCGCCGCCCAGCATGTCTTAAAACACAATGGTTTAAAACCATGCTAAAGTTTGTCCTGAAAACCAAGAGCCTTTATGGGGCACATTTCATGGTTAAGAATTGCCCATATGGGGGTGCTGTCTGCCTCCAAAAGTAAGGCTGTGCCAACAGAGGCAATATATATATATATATATTGCCTTTGAAGACCAGGAGTGCAAAATATGCAAAATGTTTCCCAAATGGGCAGAAGAGCATGAATTAATTATCTGTCTATCAATCTTCTATCTATTCTATCTGTTTCTTCTTCTATCTATTCTATTCTACTCTGTTCTATTCTACTCTGTTCTATTTTATCTATCTATCTATCTATCTATCTATCATCTATCTATCTATCTATCTATCTATCTATCTATCTATCTATCTATCTATCTATCTATCTATCTATCACCTACCTACCTACCTTCCACCTATCTTCTTCTATCTATAAAAATGGCTGTAAGTATGAATGTATGTCCAGTGCCTCTGAAGCGCCTCGAGCAATTTCAACCAAACTTGGGATGGGTGGGTGTAAAATTGTTTGTGTGTGTGTGTTTGTGTGTGTGTGTGTTCCGGCATAACTCTAGAACATTAAGGGGCAGCCTAGCAATTGTTTGTGATGTCAGTTCCCTCGCAGCTTCCTCTGGAAAGCCAGCCATGATGTTCACCCTCCAGTAGACCAATGGGGAAGTGCCTGATGGATTTGGGGCAAAGTGCCAGGATCGTAGACAGGGTGGGAAAGAGGGCATGGGAGGGGAAAGGGAGAGGGCAGGGTTGATGGGCATGGGAGTAGGGGGAAGAAAGGCCCCTCTCAATGGCTCCCTGTCAGACAAACACTTTGATGTCTATAAATACGCAGGCAGTGCTGAGTTATCAGCTAGTTCATTAAGGTAATGAATTAAGAACGGAAATCACCTTGAGGAAAGTGGGCGGTTTCCGGAAAACTCCAACTCCCGGTGGTGTTCCAGTCAGGAAGACATCGCCTGGGTACAACGTGACAAACCTGCAAAGAACATTGAACACAGTAATGAGCAGAAGAAAAGCAGCCGGATGGAGAGTTAGTGGTTCAGGTGTCACACCTGGGCAACATAAAACCAAGGGGCTCTCAGCTCTGAAGCCATTTTTTTTTTTTAATAAATGTTTTTTAATTTTAATTTAAAACAGGTACAGCATCTTTCTTTACATCTGTAAAAAATCTATCAATCAATTACAGATAAGTTTTGGTACATCTCCTCCACAGTCAACCAACATAACTCATATTAACTCAAGCATTATTATATATCCATTTTCATTTAACTGTAATTATTATTTAGAAATATTAATAAAAGTAATAATCTTGAACAATACCTGCCCACACCGGTGGGAAAAGAAAAAATCAAAAAAAAAAGGCAAATAAAAAATAAAAATTAAAATAAAAAATAAAAAATAAAAATAATACAAAAAAAAGACAAAAACGACAAGAGACAAGGCAGGAAAACAAAACAAAACACAGGTGTCTATTATGAAAAAAAGAAGAAGTATATCAACTGGTTACAACATGCTTTGGTGCTTCTCTTCCATTAGCTCATATTAATTCAAATATCTTAACTCGGATATTTACCATATCAACATCATTATACCTCCAGTTTTAATTACCTATGATTATTTAAACATCCTTCATCCTTAGCTATGCTAAAGAATTAATCCATAACACATGCTGACAATTCATTTACTTATTTGTAGAATCCTCTATTATCATCAAATCCTCATGTCCTATTTTAGCTGGACATCCATAATATTTAATTATATCATATATCATAACATTTTCTCAGTATTGATTAACATTTGATTGTATGTATTTTATTTAGTTTTTTTAATAGTGATAATTATTGTAGTTAATACTCTTTATGTATAATCTAAAGATGTTTTCTCATATCCAATTGTTAGTTATCATATCAACTCCACCTTATATACATTACTATCAATATCAATTATTATTCAACTATATCTGTTACAAAAAAAAGCAATTAGGTTTAGCTAGTTTTCAATTGTATTCTTCAATCTATCAGCCAGTTCCAAATTATATATATTACTATCCATATCAGTCATTATTCAGCTATATCTATTACACATTAAGGTAATCAGATTTAGCTAATTTTAAATTACGTTCTTCCATCTGTCAGCCAGTGTCTCTCCAGTGTCCATCTGTGTCCATCTCTCCAGTGTCCATCTCTCCAGTGTCCATCTGTCAGCCAGTGTCTCTCCAATAGCAAAATCTTCTCAAACCAATTGCCACACGTTGGATAAATTTACCAAATGTTTTCATAAGCAAATCCAGACAAAGATATTTTCGCACCTTTGGACTCTGAATGTCAGTGATGAAATAATAATGTTGTCCTGGGCTTGTAAAATTTTCCAAATTAACTTTGATTCTCAAGGGTGGATTTTCCATTCCTCCTGCACTCTGTCTCTTTAAATGAGTCTTCTTTATAGCTCCCCCCCCTCCTTTCTTCCTCTGAGATAGACCAGACACCATTTCTCACATTTTCCATTTGTATTTCAGGAACATTTAAACATTCAACGATCTCAGTTTTTACTTCATATTTTAAAATCAGATGATCCAATTTTCTTTCCAGCCTTTGATAAGAGTCAAAAAGCCCTCTACATGCGGAAAAAAGAATCTGAAATGAAATCTTAGAGGTATTTTGAGACGCCATGATGTGTCGCAGTTAAAAATTGCAAGCTCTTTTTTTTTTCCACAGACTTCGAAGCACTTTTCTTATTCTCTTGCAGGCTGTGCAATCTTATCTGATCGTAAACAGAGCCAAGTAATAAAGTAATAAAAATGTCGAATCGTGACGGGCTAATTAGTAGAAAATAAATTTTACGATCCACTTAGGGAGAGTCAGAGGGGGGAGGATGTCGAGGAGTTTCTTGAAGCATTTAAGAAGTAAAGTAACCACCAGCCATAAATCCATTAGAAAAAGCCAATTCGCCGCTAAATTTCCCTGTTCTTTGGTTTCAGTTATCTTAAGTTTTTAACGCGAACAGTCTCTCTTGGATAATAAAATCAGCTTACCAGATGACATCACTTCTACCATTCTTAGGGGCAACCTGCAGTTTCAGTTAGCACGCAGCTAATCCAGAAAGGAATTGGCACGAGGAGTTAATACCCCCCCCCCCCCAGAGACTTGCGGGTGTCTCTGAGGTCCTGGGTCTCTCCTCACCTTCACTGTCGTCTCCGGGACAGCTAGAGTTCAAAGAACCCGTCCAAAAATCCTTCGGTATAGAGGAATTTCAGGAGTAGCCTGAAACTCCATCTTCTCACTGCTAAGCCCCGCCTTCTTCCCAGCTCTGAAGCCATTTTTTATGCCAGAGCGATTTGGGAGGCATCTTCAGGGCTGCCACAGCCAGGCCAGGGGGAGCTGTGGGAACGGGAGGGGGGAGACAGAGACAGCTGGGGGGGATGTATAGCAGTGGTGGGATTCAAAAACTTCTACCGGTTCTATGGGCATGGCTTGGTGGGCGTGGCAGGGGAAGGATACTGCAAAATCCCCATTTCCTCCCGATCAGCTGGGACTCGGGAAGCAGAGAACAGATGGGGCGGGGCCAGCCAGAGGTGGTATTTACCAGTTCTCTGAACTACTCAAAAGTTCCGCTACCGGTTCTCCAGAACCGATCAGAACCTGCTGAATACCACCTCTGATGTGCAGCCAAAACAACGTTCTTTCCCATGGAAGCCAAGGACATTCTACCAGGCATTGGAGGGACGTGGACCAAAGCCAGCCAAGATGGTGACTGCTACCTGGTTGCACCATGTGATGGACATGTGACCTGAGGAGAAGAACTTTGGATTTTGATTTGGGTGGGGGAAACCTTGGGCCCTTCAGAATCAGGTTCTCTCCAGATGTGCCAATAGGACATGCCCAATAAATTTATACTTTGAGGAAGATGTCTACTTTGGAGCTTTGATTCCATTTGGTGTCAGGGTTCCAAATAGCATCCAAAAGTAAATCAGAGTCCGAGGCAAAGTATTGCTCAAAGTTCCAATTTGTTAAGAGAGCCATGTTGGCACATCTGGGAAAATCCGAATCTGAAAGCTTCCCGGTTTTCCCACCCAGTTGAAAGTTCATGAACTTGACCCACATCCACCATCCCATCCCATGGTCCAATCTTCCACTGCCATGCTGGCAGCTTCCACCCATCCAGTTCCGGCCAGGTGCAGAGACAAAGGATAACCTTGGCTTTCTAGAAAGAATTTTGTTATGGCTACATATCATCTAACTCCGTACAACCCCCCTCCCATTTTCCCACCATAGAAAATGCATAGTAGAATAATAGAAAGTGTAGCAGGCCAAAGATCCAAAAGAAAAGATGGCTGGGTGTGTTAACTGGAACCCTGACAAGGGCTGGATGGGACCTTGGAGGTCTTCTAGTCCAACTCCCTGCTCAAGGCAGGAGATCATTATACCAATCCTGGTCAGCTGTGCAGCCTGTTGTGGAAAAACTCCATTGATGGAGCACCCACAATTTCTGGAAGCAAAACTTCCCACTGATTAATTGTTCTCGTTTGTCAGGAAATTTCTGTGCTTCTGAAACAATTACTGTGTTTCCCCCAAAATAAGACAGAGTCTTATTTTCTTTTGACCCCCAAAATAAGCAAAATTGGCCTTATATTCAGGGAGGTCTTATTATTTTTGAGGTGCAGGAGGCAGCGAGCGTGGTCACCTCATGGCTGCTGCTGTGTTGCAATATTTTCGTGGAAGGCTTATTTTAGCGCTCTAAAGCCCGATTGGGCTTATTATCTGGGGAGGTCTTATTTTCAGGGAAACAGGGTAGTTCCAGAATGGATTTCTCTTTAAGAAGCATCTTAAAGGGGCTTTAGAGAATAGGTCAACCCCCTCTTCTCTTATCCTGGCCCCAGCTTGTCCCGGGCTGGCTTTGGCACCTATGGGTCATTTTCTTACACCGTGAAGAGGAATGAGAGGGGCAGCACTCACTGGGACACCCAGGCGACAAGAGCTTCCGTTTTGAAGATCATCTGGTTGGTGTTGCTGTTCTGGACGAGTTCGCCATTCACTCGGCATCGGATGCCCAAATTGTGAGGATCTGGGTGGGAAGGAGAGGGGAGCCCAGGAATGAAATACTCTGTAGTCTGCTACTGGTTTGCTTCACGCGCACATGCATACCGATGATTGTTACATAGCTGATTGTTGGAACTACCAGTTCGGGCGAACCAGTAGCATTTTTTTACATTCCAAAAATCAGCTGTATAACAATCAGCTGTGTCGTGCAATCGCTGATTGTCGCACAGCTGATCTTTGGAACGTAAAAAAATGCTACCGGTTCGCCGGATCCCGTAGTTCCGACAGTTGATTGTCGCACATACCGGTTTGCCAAAACCATTAGCATTTTTTCACATTTCAACGATCAGGTGTGTGACAATCAGCTGTGCCGCATGATCGCTGATTGTCACACAGCTGATCATCGGAACGTAAAAGATGCTACCGGTTCACCAGATCCAGTAGTTCTGGCAGCTGTTTGTCGCACAGCTGATCTTCAGAGATACCGGTTTGCCTGGACCAGTAGCACTTTTTTTTACTACCCGTTTGGGCGAACCGGTAGCACTTTTTACTACCAGTTTGTGTAAACCAGTCCGAACTGGTAGCATTTCACCCCTGGGGTAGCCCCCTAAGATTCAAAGGAAGCTGTTTGCTTTTTAGAGCAGGGGCCTCCAAACCTGGCAACCTTAAGCCTTGTGGACCAACTCCCAGAATGTCCCAGCCAGCTATGGAAGTGAAATTTAATTTATTCAGAGGAATGTTAAAAGAACCAAAAGAGGAGAAAGGATCTCTTATGAAATCTGAGGAGTCCTTAGTGCTCTCTGAACTTAGTTGTTTTCTGGCAGATGTTACATGACCCAGTTAGGGAACATCATCAGAGCTAGAAGGGAGTGTGGGAGGCGAAGGAGGAGGGGGAGGAAGATGGGGGGGGGAGTTGAGCCTTTGCAGGAATCAACTTGGTTCGTGCTAGTCAGTTCATCTTCAGAAGCTCCAGTTTGACTCTTTGCTCCATATGGCCTTGCCAAGCTAACTGCCAAGTAAGCCCTTGGCAGCGTATCAAGGGAGATGAAGATGGGTGCTTATCAGCCTTATCCCGAAAGACTTTGGCAGCCTACTGTAGGACTTTTTACAACTATTGGGAACTCACTGTAGGCTGTGAATGAACATAATTCACAGCCATTGAAATAAAAAGAGGGTTTTGGGGACTAAGCGGGTGATTTTTACTATCTCAGGAAGCCTAGGTCGGAAAGGCAGCCCCACCACTTATCTGCTGCTCCTGCAGTTTGCAGGTGGTTCATGAACCATGGAGGTTCAGCAAAGGTCAGAAGAGGGATGTGGCAACTTCCGAACCTGAGACGGAGTCCTTGGTCACAAGAGCCGGGCCCAGCGGGCAAAAGGTGTCAAAGGTTTTCCCTAACAGCCATTGCTTCCCATTCCTCTTCATCTGCCAGTCTCGGGCACTCACGTCGTGGGCCACCGTGAATCCAGCCACGTGAGCCATCGCATCCGATTCCTAAAAGGGCAACAAGAAGAACAGAGTTGGAAGGGATCTTGGAGTTTTCTCTGAACCGTGATGGCGCAGTGGCAGGTGACCTTACCTCAGGGGTCAGCAAACTGCGGCTCGGGGGCCGCATGTAGCTCTTTCCTCCCTCTGCTGCGGCTCCTTCACCAGTCAGCGCCACAATTTTGAGAGGAGCTTCGGTGGGGGGGGGGCGAGGAGGGAGAAGAACAGTGCTCCAGGAGAAGACTCTATGGCAAGGAGAGGGTTTTCCAGTTGTCTCCACAATTGATAGGGATTTCGGTTATGACAGGTTGAGGAAAAAGTATGCCACGCTAGGAGGAGACTCTATGATGGGGGAACTGAACTTCCGGACAGCTCCAGAACTGAACGGGGGGCTTCCGGTTAGGACCTTTGTGGCTCCCAGTGTTTTCTTTTCTGTGGAAAACTGGTCAAATGGCTCTTTGAGTGTTTAAGTTTTCTGACCACTGCCTTACCTGGATGTTTTTTCCTTTCTTCCCAATGACAAAGGCCAGCTCAACCTCCCAGTCAACTTCCTAGAAGAGGAAAAAACATGAGGGTGAACCTCTGTGTCATGTTCCAGCGTTCACGTTGAAAACAGAGAGTCAGTTTGTTTGGTGAAAAACTTTCTATCTAACAAACTACGTGATAAATGACTATGATACAAAGGTAAGCAAATCCAAGTCAGTTCTAACCAAGTTAACACCATCACTCATATATGTTTGTGTGTGTGTGTGTGTGTATGTGTGTGTATGTGTGTGTGTGTGTATGTATGTATGTATGTATGTATATGTGTAGGACTCTAGTTATTCGGGTTTTCTCCCGCGTAAAATTGGAGGTCTCTTGGCGACGTTTCGACGAAGTCTCATTCATCATCTTCAGACTTGGTGCTTCCAGGAACAATTGGGAGAAAACCCGAATAACTAGAGACCTACATACTAACACCAGCGAAAACCTCAGAATATATATATATTCTGGGCTTCGTCAGTGTTAGATGCAGTGGCAGCATTGGCGACGTGTAAGCATGTCACCGGGCAGGTGTGGCTCCCCCCTGAATGGCAGCCCGAAGGCTGACACTCTGATTTGCAGCCAAGGGACAGCAGGCTGAGTCAGAGGGCCATCAAACAATATTTTGGTCCAACACTTGTAACAGGAAATTGTTGTGCAAAGTGAGCTAAAGTAGAAACTGCCTGTGAGTAGAAACTCACAGCTGAGGCCAATTGTTCAGATCTTAAGTAGGAGAAGGGCTGCAGTATCAACAACCAGGGCCTTCCCTTACAGTTATCCACTCTTTTACCCATGTACCGTATTTACTGGTATAGAAGGTGACTGGGCGTATAAGAAGACCCCTACTTTCAGGCGCCCGCGAGGCAGCTGAAGGCCTCCGCACTGCTGGGCTTCCGTAGTTTGAGCTCAGCGCCTTCCTTCTCCAGACCGCCAGCCAGATCTTACTAAGCCATCCCAGCACTCATCCATCCACGTGGCCAGGCAAGGAGCGCTGAGGTTATCAATTGAAAGGCCGGCGTCTGCGCTGGTGGCAGCGCGGCTTTTTACTTGGCGGCATTGCTTTTTCTCTTCTTTTGGTTTTTTGGTATGGCCTTTCTTATACCCGGCATATAAGACGATTTTTGAAATAATTTTGGGGGGTTAAAAAGTCATCTTATACGCTGGAAAATGCGGTAAGTACAACAGCTTGATGGTAGAGTTTTGACTTTTGCAATAATTTCAGTTTAATTCTCGGTTTCTTCCCTTGGCAAATAAACTTCACCATGGCTTTGTTCAAGTCCTCAAAATATTTTCTCTCTCTCTAATTTGATGGGTATAGTTTGGAATAAAAAAAGTATCATTGGCAGGATGTTATTATCTTTATTGCGGCTATTCTACCCATTAAGGAAAGTTGCAATTTTTTCCATCTCCCCATGTCCAATATAATTGGATGCATTAATTTTGTATAGTTGTCTTCCTGCATATTTCACTGTTTTTTCGCTACCTGGACGTTCATTTCCTTTGTTAGTTCATCCTCTTGTTGATTTGTCATATTTTGGACTATCATTTTAGTTTTTTCTCTTATTTATTTTAAGACCGGCCATGTCTCCGTACTCCTCCAATATCTCTATACGTCTCGGGCCATATAGAGGGGTTGTGGAAAGTGAGCTTAAGTAGAAACTGCCCAGGAAGTAATACAAGCCGGGTGGGAGAAGCACCTCAAGGCTGATGCAAATTATTTCGATTTTAAGTAGAAGAAGGGCTGGAGTGTCAACAAGCAGGCCCTTCCCACCTGATTTATAACTTCAACTGTTCTGCAGGGGGAAAAAAGAACTTTTGAAAATATGGCCTGTCGTTGAGAAAGGCTTGATGGGGTAAAAAAAAAGGGGGGGGCAAGGATTGCCTTGTGTAGTCATGGCTGTCCCTTAAACTTCACACACACACACACACACACACACACACACACACACACGTTGATTAAGATGGGAGATGTACGCACCCAGGTTTTCTTCACAGGGGGTCCTAATGTACTTTCTGGAAAATACTTATTTAGGATTATCCTTTCCCATTCGTCTCAACTCCTGGCACCTGGAACAATCCCTGTGGTCTTCTTGGCAACATTTTTGGAAGTGGTTTGCCCTTTGCCACCGTCTTTCTGAAGTTGAGAGGGGACGAGCCCAGGGCCACCTAGCTGGCCTTGGGCCCAAGGTTGAACTAGAACTCCCAGGCGGCCTGCTCCGGCACCTTCGCCACTAAATTGACTTTCAAACAGACTTAATTGAGTCCTACGTGACTCCTGGTGAAAGAATAGCACAGCACAGAAGCTGGAAGGGACCTTGCAGGTCTTCTAGTCCAGTCCCCTGTTCAAGCAGGAGGCCCTATTCCGTTTCAGATAGGTGTCTTCTTGAAAACCTCCAGGGACAGATGGCCCACGATTTCGGAAGGCCAGCTATTCCACTGGTTAATTGTCCTGCTAGGAAGCTTCCCTCCCCCTCTGTTGAGAGAGGGCAGCTCAATTTTGACAAAAGAAGGCAAATGACCAGCGGTCTACGAGGAGCATAAATCCGTCAGCCTGCAAATAGACTCACGTTGGTCTTCGTTGGGTGGACGATGGCATCGTAGGGCCCCACAATGGAACTCGAGAACTTGCTGAAGATGATGGGCTCCTTGGGGATCTTGACATTCTGCTCCAGGCAGTGGTCGACGTAGTTCATGCCGACACAGATGACTTTATCTGGACTGGTGATGGGAGCCAAGAGGGCCACGTTGGACCGGGGCAGAAGAGGGCAGCCAGATTCCTGTGCTCTGTGGAAGGAGCTCAAAAGCATCAGGCCTCCACATTAGAACTGTTGAACCGCCACGGCTGTATAAGACACACCCAAATTTTCACCCTCTTTTAGGGGGGAGGGGAAGGTGCATCACTCTGAAAAATACGGTAGAAGTATTAACCTCTAAGCCACGAGGTCTCCTCGCTTTGTTGGCTATACCAGGAGTGAGATTAAGTGGGCTGTTTTTTTTTTCTGGTGGGACTGGTCTATCAGGGCAACCTGGTCTGCCCAATTATGGGATGAAGCCTCCTGCTTCTGCTTTCGCCTTTGAGGTCTACTCCAGGAACCTTTGCAGGCAGTTGCTTTTGCGACACTCTATTTTCACGTCAAATTTATGTTTCATTGACAGAGAAGTAAAGGGAGACTAGTGTAGATCTATTTCAAGCTATTTAGCTCTCGTCAGCTAGCCATACACATTCTGAGATTTGAATGAGCCCAGGTTCGAATCCCAGAAGGGTAGGCTCACTGACAAGAGCTAAATAGCTTGAAATAAATCTAGACTAGTCCCCCTTTATTTCTTTGTCAGTAAAATATAAATTCATCCCACAAAGAAGTTTCTTCTCCCCACCTTCCCTTCCCTTCCCCTCCAGACTAATGCTCCATCCCAGCCCACTTAAAAAGCCCCAGCAGCCTTGCAGACCAATATTCCAGTGGTGAAATTCATTTTTTTACTATCGGTTCTGTGGGCGTAGCTTGGTGGGAGTGGCAGGGAAAGGAAACTGCAAAATCTCCATTCCCTTCCCCACTCTGGGGCAAACCAGAGGTGGCATTTGCCGGTTCTCCGAACTACTCAAAATTTCCACTACTGGTTCTCTGAACTACACAAAATTTCCATTACCGGTTCTCCAAACTACTTAAAATTTCCATTACTTGTTCTCTGAACTACACAAAATTTCCACTACCGGTTCTCTGAACTACTCAAAATTTCCACTACCTGTTTTCTGAACTATTCAAAATTTCTGCTACCGGTTCTCTGAACTACTCAAAATTTCCACTACCTGTTCTCTGAACTACTCAAAATTTCCACTACCTGTTCTCTGAACTATTCAAAATTTCTGCTACCGGTTCTCTGAACTACACAAAATTTCCATTACCGGTTCTCCAAACTACTTAAAATTTCCATTACTTGTTCTCTGAACTACTCAAAATTTCCACTACCTGTTCTCTGAACTACTCAAAATTTCCGCTACCTGTTCTCTGAACTACTCAAAATTTCCACTACCTGTTCTCTGAACTACTCAAAATTTCCACTACCTGTTCTCTGAACTACTCAAAATTTCCCCTACCTGTTCTCTGAACTACTCAAAATTTCCACTACCTGTTCTCTGAACTACTCAAAATTTCCGCTACCTGTTCTCTGAACTACTCAAAATTTCCCCTACCTGTTCTCTGAACTACTCAAAATTTCCGCCAGCTGTTCTCTGAACTACTCAAAATTTCCGCTACCAGTTCTTCAGAACCTGTCAGAACCTGCTGGATTTCACCCCTGCTATGTTCTCCATCTCTTGCTTCTCCTCTGGAGCAGCCAGCAGCTCCGCCAACACATACCTTCTGGCCACCGCAAGTGCTACCTCTCCTGCCTCCAGGAATGCCCGCATGGTCCTGGGCAAGGATGGGTCAAAAGCGTTGAGGTCCACCACATCTCCACCATCTCTTTCCTCCAGCCCAATCCGGGGCTCAGTGCTTGGCCCCTTGGCCTGGAACTGAACCAGCCTCATGGCTCCACGCAGTTGGGAAATTCTCCTGCACCCAGAGATCTTCCAAGGCCAGCTCAGCCAGAAGCCACCAGGTAGGACCCTTGAGAGTGGACACCGCATCCAAACCTAGGAGAAAGGCAATGGGAGACTCTTAGAAGGTGGCCCTGGGGTCTCCTGGCCCTCCAACCGCAAAGGACACCTCTGTTCTCAAGAAGGCACCTTCTCTTTGCTTCAGAGTCTCAAGCCAGCCTCCAGACCAACATCTGCAGAGATTACAAGTCATCCAGGTTCTGGTTGTCCCAAAGGTGCTTCTTCAGGAGGCAGCTGGTCTTCCTTGTTTTTTCTTTTGAAGATGTTTCACTTCTCATCCAAGAAGCTTCTTCAGCTCTGACAGGAGGGTGGGGAATGGAAAGATTTATACTCCTTGCAGGCAGCTGGTCATTTGCATCCTTTTAGAGGGTCGTTGAGGCCATTTGGAGGTTTTCCTGTGTCCTCAGAGTCACCTGAGTGGTGCAAATGGTTCCTGTCGTCTGCAATTTTTTTCCCTCTGGGAATCCATTCCTACTTCCACATCATTCCAAGGGTGTCCATCCCAAATTGTAGGGCTAAAAGTCTCCAAGTGTCTGCAAGGAGAATCAATCCTTCCATTCCCCATCATCCAGTCAGAGCCGAAAAAGCTTCTGGGATGAGAAGCGAAACATCTTCAAAAGAAAAAAACAAGGAAGACCAGCTGCTTCCTGAAAAAGCACCTTTGGGACAACCATGACTTGGATGATGGAGAATCTCTACAGACTTTTATCTATGCAATCTGGGACGAAAACCCTTGGAATGGTGTGGGAGTAGGAATGCATTTCCAGAGAAAAAAGTATTGCAGACTACAGGAACCATTTGCACCACTCAGGTAACTCTGAGGACAGAGATAAACCTCCAAGTGGCCTTAACGATCTTCTAAAAGGATGCAAATGACCAGCTGTCTGCAAAGAGTATCAATCCTTCCATCCCCCACCATCCAGTCAGAGCTGAAGAAGCTTCTCGAATGAGAAGCGAAACGTTTTCAAAAGAAAAAAATTCAAGAAAGTCCAGTAGCCTCTTTTTTAAAAAGCCCCTTTGGAAGGCGGGGAACGGGGGGGGGGGCTGTTAAATCCCCAATTTCCCCTAACACAGGTTGTCCAAACCTGGGAACTTAAAAGACTGGTAGACTTCAACACCCAGAATTCCACAGCCAAACTTGAGAACTTGAAGACTGGTGGACTTCACCTTCCCATGCTGGCTGGGGAATTCTGGGAGTTGAAGTCCACCAGTCTTCAAGTTATCAAGTTTGAAGAGCCCTCCCCTAACAGAACCCCAGTTTGGCTCTATTGCAGCAGCCTCGGACCTGCCCCATTTCTGCAGCTTGCAATATCTGGGGAAGACGTTACACGCACCCCAGCAAGGGAGGAGACCGGGGGGCCGTGCGCCGCCGCCGCCGCCCACGTACCTGCGAGCCGTCGGGCAGGAGGAGAAGCGGCAGCAGAGCGACGCCCACGAGCAATGCCGCATCATCCTTAAAGATCCAGAAGGACTACACCTCCCAGGCATCCCTGCGACACGTCCGGTGGAAAGAACGCTCCCATTGGAGACGCTCGAAGCTAGTGGGATTCGGGAGATAAGAAATAATAGAGAGGGCTTGCCTTGTTTTTGTTTGTTTTGGCAGTTCCGGGAAACGCTCTCACTAATCCAACCAGGGCAACCCCAAATCTTTAATTTATATTTGTGTGTGTGTGTGTGTGTGTGTGTGTGTGTGTGTGTGTGTGTGTGTGTATGTATGTATGTGTGTGTGTATGTATGTATGTATGTATATGTATATGTATATATATATATATATATATATATATATATATATATATATATATATATATATATATATATATATATATATATATATATATTGTGTGTGTGTGTGTATCGAGAGAGAGGGGGGTGGAGATAGATGGAGAGAGAGATGGAAAGATAGAGATGGAGATAGGTGGATGTAGAGATAGAGATGGAGATAGATAGATGGAGAGAGAGAGAGAGAGAGAAGCTCTGCTTTTTATTTTGAAACTTAAAAATAACAAATTAAAAATTATGTAGAAATTAACAGGACAGAACTAGTTCAGTGAAAACATACACCAACACAGTTTTTATACAAAACCAACCCTTACATCCCATCATGCTGCATTAGCTGGTCCATACAGTGTCCTAGTTCAATTATTAGTTCCTAGTTCAATTATTTTAAAATAGCTTCTGCATTTTAATAAAAAGGTTTAAAAATTAACACTTTGATTAGCATGGCATTTAAAGGGGGTGTAAAATGGTGACCAAAAAAAGGTCTTTCTACATCAGGAATGGACAACTGCAGCAACTTTAATACTTGGGGACTTTTTCCAACTCTTCAGTTCAGGAATTCTGGGAATTGAAATCCACAAGTCTTAAAAGTTGCCCCAATGTACATACTGTGCTTACAATCCTGGGAGCCGCGAGACTCTTTGGCGCCCTCTGGTGGCCGATGACAAAGCTCAGTAAACACCTGACGCTCAGGATTCCCAACGGAACACCTATTTTATTTTTATTTATTTAGTCAAGCTAAAATTGTCAGAAAATAAAGCAGGCGGGAAAAGATACTCTGCCTCCTATCCTTTCTCTCTATATGTGGGTTATTGTGTATCTTGTAATTGCACTTACTGTCCAGGTTTTGTAACTGTGACTCGGGGACAACTCTTCTAGTTCTATCTCTACGGGCACGTGAAGTAAGCACCGCAATCATAATAACGCATGCGTAATGCTTTCTGTAGTTCCGTCCAGCAAGAATTAAAAAAAACTCCAATTCCCAGCATCCTCCTCTTTCTTCAACCAAAGAGCGTCCAGCTGGACTGTTATGATAGATGAACGGAGTTGGAAGGGACCTTGTAGGTCATCTAGCCCAACCCCCTGCCCAAGCAGGAGACCATTTCTCACAGTATAAAATCAAATTAAATATAAAATGAGATTTTATATTTAAAAAGAAGCAGAAAATCTGTGTCTATTAAAATTCTTTCCGCTTCCCCCTTGGTCTTTATGAGGGCCTCTAACTGCAAAGGAACACACCCGTGTTTGTGCAAAACATTGCCTAGCTCGCTGCATTTGTGTGATCACAAACTCTGGCTGACAGCACACAGTGGCTGTGTTTAGATGACCAAACTAGGCTGACTCTGTGGTTTCTCTGTGTCATATAATATATGTGAATATATACATAATTTTGTATGTATTTATTTACCTTGTCATGTTTATGCAGTGTAAAATTAGAGGTGGTGATCCTTTAAGAGCTGCATGCAACGGAATTTCATTTTTAATGTATGCTAATTAGTGTACATTCAAAATGGCAATAAAGTATTCTCTTCTTTCCTCTATCTCATCTCTTCTATTCTATTCTTCTTTCCACTATCTCTTCTTCTTTCCAATCTCTATTTTCTTCTCTTCTTTCCAATCTCTATTCTGTTCTATTCTTCTCATGCAACAGGCTGAGCCACAAGCAACCTGTTATATCCCATGCTCACATGTGAACCTAGCCAGAGAGGTCTTGGGGTCATCTCTACAGAGTTTTTTGTAGATCATTCAGTTGCTTCCATTCTTCTTCTTCTTTGTTGTTTAACGACCCATAATCCCTTGCAGTGTGGAGTCGGGGCACTTTACTGGCCGGATGCCCTTCCTATCGCCAATGCAGAGTTTGAAGCAGATATAATTTCATTGTGCCCAGAGAGAGAAATAACTGCCTCTACCTAGGATCGAACCCACAGCCTCCTGATTGTGAGATGAGAGCTCCACCTCTAACCACCTCTATGTTCATTCACAGCCCGTAATGAGTCACAAATAGTTTGTAAAGAGTATGCCACACTCTGCCACAGTCTTTCGGGATAAGGCCTGATAAGCACCCACCTTTATCTCCCTTGAAATGCTGCCAAAGACCTAATTGGCAATTAGCTTTGCAAGGCCACACAGAGCACAGAGTCAAACAGAGCTTCAGAGTTTAAACTGACCAGAACAAACAAAGTTGCTTCCTGAAAAGATTCACATCAGTTTGTTCCTCTTTTATGTCTTATGGGAGGGGCCAATCACCTCCAAGCCTTACTCCTGAGTCGCCCTTTTTGTCTTAACTGTTCTTGCCTTCTGGCAGCTCTGCACATGTGCGCACTGGGAACAGGCTCACACTGTTCCTCTGCCTTGCTGATCCGACTCTGGAGGCTCCGGACGCAGCACGTAACTCCCAGATGGCCCTGGCCCCCTGTCTGCCTCCACTGCAGAGCTCTCATCCAAGCCTTCCCCAGACTCCAGGACTGGCCCATGTTCCTCCCCAACCTCCTCACTGTCCAACTCTGCTGCCATCTCTGCAGATCTCCGGCCCACAACACCGACATTCAGCCCTTCCCAAATTCTGGAGAAATCTACTGAAGAAACAGAAGTTCCCAAAAACCAAACCTTCTAGAGGAAAATTTTAATTATTTTCTTCAAGTCATGAAAGGTTGGATGTTTGAGGATTACAGTTCGATAAATGAGGAGCAGGACAATCTTTTACTGTGTTGTTGTTTTTTTTAAAAAAATCCCCTGCCTTACTGCTAGAAATCTCTCTCCCTGAGCCAAGAAGACATGCCGAGACATGTCCCAGATTTCCCCCCCCCTCCACCAACCCTTTCTCCCCCTCCTCCCTCCTCTTCCTCAATGCTCCCGTCTTGAGAATCCAAGGAGTTTTGTAAGCAAGTCGCATGCCTTGCGTCTTCACCCCGATTTCTGTCGTCAAGATATAAAAAGACTTTTTGGTGGGTTTCTCCAAAAGATGTGTGCTTCACAAGACAGACTGAGGGCTCCGTCTCCTGCACGGCCAAGGAGGCAGGTGGGTCAGGAAAAAAAAACAGGCAGGAACCTGAGCAATCCTAAATGACATTTTCAAAGAGCTGCATGGAATTCATGATGTTCTCATCCTAAAGAAGGCAGAGAGGACAAAGGAAGAAAAGAAACACAAGTCAAGAACAGAGGTTGAGATGGAGAAAGATCGCCTCCCTTCGGGCTTACAGCTTTAGGAGAACAATTTTCTATTGTGGGAAGCCGACCTGCTCCCTCCCAGAAGAATGAGATATTTGGGGGATATTAAGAGGCAGAATATTACCGTATTTTTGGAGTATAAGACACACTGGAGTATGACGCACCAAGGTTTTCAAGAGGCAATTTTTTTTAAAAAAAGTTTTTGCACTCTGCAGACCTCCCAAAAATGGCCTGTTTTTCGTGAAAATGGGCCCTTTAAAAAAAGGGGGGGGCATGAATAGCCTTTAGGCAGCTTGTAGAGTGCTCCTGGGGGAGAGTGGGGCAAAAATGAGCAAAAAAGCCCCTCCATTTTTCACAAAAATGGGCCAGTTTTTTGTCAATAAAAAGGGCATGCATAGCCTTTAGGAGGCTTTATAGAGTGCTCCTGGGGATGGGGGGACAAAATTGAGCAAAAAACTGGACCATTTTTCACTCATTTCTGTCCTTCGCCGCCCCCAGAAGCACTTTGAAAGCCTCCTAAAGGCTCTGCACGGCCATTTTGGTGAAGGGGATGGGTTTCGGGAGGCAAAAAATGCTGTATTCGGTGTATAAGATGCACCCAGATTTTCAGCCTCTTTTATGAGGGAAAAAGGTGCGTCTTATCCTCTGAAAAATACGGTGTATATATATATTATATTATATTTATATTATATTTCCCCAAAGGGAGAAATGGCGATACATACTCTTAAAATACAGAAAGCAGACTCAGTTTTTCTTAATAGACCAGCCAGGGGTAGGACTGAAAAACTTTAGCAACCTGTAGGCCCATTTTTCGCCCTCCCCAGGCTCCGCACAGGCCTTGTACTTACCTGGCATGATGAAGAGGCTGCGTGGAGACTCCTAGGAGGGGAGGGGAGGGGTGGGCGGGGCAGGACCAGTGGTCTTTGCAACAACCAGTTTGGCAAACCAGATGCAAATTAGCATCTGGTTCGCCCGAAATGGTGCGATCCAGCTGAATCCCACCCGTGGCCCCAGCAGATATTTTGTGCCCATTAGGAAAGATTGGATCAGACCTTCACCTCCAATGATGGGATTAAAATTTACATTATCCTCCACCCAAAATTTAAGAGCAGGACATGACCTTTTTAGGACATAATATGATTAACGCACATCCTTTTACCAAAAGATCTTTCATTGCACAATCCCCAGAACAGTTCCGTGTCAACTCTGAAGGTAGCCTGGCCGAGGCCATCTTGGAGGTGTCAGTGGGGAATAGAGACAGCTGGGGTTTTGTAGCCAAAACAAAATACTTTCCCCTGAGAACCAAGGACATTCCTACTGGTGGCTGAAGAGAGGAAGAGTGAAGTTTCCAAACAAGCGAGAGCACCTCAATTGGACATGTGGCTGATTGTTTGGAAAAAGGGGAGAAACTTTTACTTTTAATTAAACTGCGGGAACATTCAGAGTCGGTTTTCACCAACTTGTGCCAATATGGTATATCCAATAAGCACATTCTTTGAGGAAACTGCTTGCCTCAGAGTTCTGTTTGTTATGGGTGTATTACTTGGAATCCTGACATTCAAACTTCCAAGTCAAAAAAATATCCCAATTTCACAGTCATATGACTGCAGATACAGCAACGAGTCATAAATGCAAGTTATGGGCAATTGGAACTTCCAAGGACGGATCGTAAATACTTTTTTAAAAGTCTGTCATAACTTCAAACCGTTGTTCAGCTGGTTGTAAGTTGAGAATCACTTGTACAGCGAGAGGCCAAATTGCAGGCAGCAGGTGGAGAGAGCAGAATTAGATCTTCTGCCCTTTGCTTACAGTCAAGTTTGCTGCATTTATTTATAGGACAACTCCCAAACATAAAAATAAGCAACTTATTATTATCTCCTTCACTTTAGCAGCTAAAATAAGAATTGCCCACTGCTGGGAAAACTCCAGATAATGTAACAGTTGAGATGTAGATGAACAAGGGCTCTTCAATTGTCACATGAAAAGAAAAAAGAGTTCAAATAATCTCTTGCAGTTTGCACCACCTGTTGTAGCCTGTCAGTAGAGTCGGACAGTGTGGAGGTTGAGGAGGAGCATGACCCAGTCCTGGAGGCTGGGGAAGGCTCAGACGAGGGCTCTGCATTGGAGGCAGAGACGGGGCTGAGGCCATCTGGCAGTGATCAGCTGCCTTCAGAGCTAGACAGCAGTAAGGCAGAGGAACAGCTGGAGCCTGTTCCCAGTGGGTGCATGCGCAGAGCTGCCAGAAGAAGGGAACAGCTAAGGAATAAGGGCCGACTCGGGAGTAAGGTGGAAGGTGACTGGCCCTTCCCAGAGGAAATAAAAGAGGAGCAAAAGGGGAGTGGGCTTTTGCAGGAAACAATTTGTTCAGTTGGTCGTTAGATTCGTTTTAGGAGTGTGAAGATCTGTCCGTGAATCTCAGAGACTCTGTGCCCAGCCTTTCCTTTCACAGCACCTCATTTGGAAAATATTTACATGGCAGCTTTCCAAGATAGATAAGGTCTGTAGTCATAAATATTCCTTTGAAAGACTGTTTGCTGGGCCTTGGCTGAATGTGAATGAGAGGAATTCACATTTGTTTAATAAAAGGGGTTTTGTCGGGACCAGGACTCTGCCTCGTGCTTTTTGGGGAAGCCTAGGTCAGAATACCAATAACAACACCAACAAAATTTTCAACTTAAAAAAAAATCCTATTCTGAGTTAAAGAATTCTGCTGAAACCCACCTTCTGACACGTCTCTAAGAACTCTTCGATGGTAACTACGCCATCCTGATTCTTGTCCATTTTCTGCAAGACAAGGTGTGACATTTTTGAGTGGAAGATGCCCATCTGAGGGTGCACTGAATCTTAGTTCCAAAAAGAGGATGCCATCCCCACTGGACTGTACGGGTTAGACTTCCTACAGCAGCCTTTCTCAACCTTGGCAACTTTAAGATATGTGGACTCCAAATCTCAAAATTCCCCAGCCAGCTATGGGGAATTCCGGGAGTTAAAGTCCACATACCTCAAAGTTGCCAAGGTTGGGAAACGCCATTAATTGCTTTTGGCTGTTCCATTCCTGCACTTGAAGGATAGTTTCCCACCCACTAAGAAAACCAGGAATATTATTGTTAAGTCAGCCTCACAGTGAGATGGGCATATTCTTAAATTTAAGAATAAAATCAATTAACTAGGCCATTTGAGTAAATTCCAGCTCCCACAATCCTCTGCAGTGGCTGGGCCTGGGAATTCTGGGAAATGGAAGGGTCAGGATCAGTGGTTGGATCCTGCTGATTTAACAACTGTTTCGGTGATTGAGTGTTTCTCACACACCAGTGGTGGGTTCCTGTGAGTCTGGTATGGTACGGCCATACCGGTAGTAGCTGGGAGCAGCTAATAGCATACCAGTACGGTGATTCATTTGGGCCACCTGCTTGCCCGCATTCTATATCTGTTTTTAAACCAGCCAATTGCGCCTGCACAAGCCCCAACAAGCAGCTGGGTGTCGCAGGGGCAGTGGATTGCGCATGCGTGCACAGTGCGCATGCACGAACAGGATCCATGGTTCCATGAGCAGCGTACTGGTAGCAATGGTAAGAGCAACCCACCACTGTCACGCACATGTGCACTTCCCATGCACGCGCACCTGACGCACACTGCACGCACATGCGCAGTTTTACCAAAACTTACCTTCCATGTTACTTCTTGGGGAATAACAGCTGAGGAGCAGGAATCCACTTGCCACGCTAATCAGCTGAGAGGCTATAGCTATAAGTAAAGCCCACCCAATTGTCGGAGAGAACCAGTTCGCTCTCAGCTGATCATCGGAGCTACCGGTTCACCAGTCTGAACCGGCTGAATCCCACCCCTGGTCAGGATTGAGAAAAGCAACTCCACGGAGCCACTAGTTATTATGTGGGTTTGTATGGGAATTAGGTAGAGCTGGTTTTGCCTTCATCAGTGGCAAAATGATGTATTCAATAAAGTTTTGCATTCAGAGACTGGAAGGCCTCAACCATGCTTGCTTTGGTTGGGTTTGTCAGTCGGAACTTTCTAACAACTTTCTGACGATGGACAGAATCTGCTTCTTTCATTTTACCTGGAAGAACTTTTCCACGTGCTCGAAAGGAGCATCTTCCCGCAGGATCGGGTAGGTGTAGCGACCCATCATGTCATAGATGGATTTCATGATGGCCAGCATCTCCTGCCAAACAAAGAGAAGAAAGCTTTGACAGCAGCACATCAACGTAACAGAATAACAGAGTTAGAAGGGACCTTGGAGGTCAACTAGTCCAACCCCCTGCTCAGGAGGGAAACCCTATACCATTTCAGACAAATGGCTGTCCAATATCATCTTAAAGTGTTGGACACCCACAACTTCTGGTGGCAAGCCATTCTGTTGGTTAATTGTTTTAAAACTTTGAAGAAATGTTCTAACCGAGGCTTCCCAAGAGCATGAAGCAAACTCCTTGTCCCAACAAAAACCCTTTTTATTAATTTGCTGTGAATTCTGCTTATTCGCACCCAGCAGTCTTTCAAGGGAGGATTTACAGTCACAGACCTTCTCTGGCTCGGAGAGCTGACAGGCTGAAATCTGCAAAACTTGCCAAGGAGGCTCAGAGAGCCATGAACCAATGAAGCGAACTAATTGTCTCCTGCAAACTCCACTCCCCTTTTGCTTCTCTTTTATTTCCCCTGGGAGGGGCCATTCATCATCCACCTGTGGCCTTACTCCCAAGTCAACCCCTGTTCTTTAGCAGTTCCCTTTGTCTGGCAAGTCTGCACGTGCACACACTGGGAACAGGCTCCAGCTGTTCTTCTGCCCCACTGATGTCTGACTCCGAAGACAGCTGATAACTGTCGGACAGCCCTGGCCCCATCTCTGCCTCTGATACAGAGCCATCGTCAGGGCCTTCCCCAGACTCCAGGACTGGCCCAGGTTCCTTCCCAACATCCTCACTGGCCGAATCTGCTGCCAGCTCCACTTGGGTATAAAAATAGGATTTAGCGAGTACCTCCTTGGTAATGTAGCCGTCCTTGTTGATGTCATAGAGGTTAAAAGCCCAGCTGAGTTTCTCATGCACTGTGCCACGTAGCAAAATGGAGAGGCCAATGACGAAGTCCTGTTCAAGACAGCAACAGAGAGAGGGGGAGGGGAAAGAGAGAGGGAGATCAGTCACAGCCTGTGAGCCTGGCAAGAGGGGACATTCGGTGCCAGGCCTGCCAACGCTGATATCTCTAAGTCAAAATGATTCTTGGCTCCGTTTGTTGAGAAAGGTATGGTTTTATTAGGAGCCAAGGGCAACGCGGTAATGCAGAACCAGAACTGAGAATCGTATGGCAAATACTTAAATTTAACCCCCCCCCCCTGACATTCTAGCTGTCTCCCATTTCTGCCACCACAATCAATTAAAATCATTATTTCCTATGGGAGGGACCATTCATCGTCCACCTGTGGTCTTCCTCCCAAGTCGACCCTTGTGGTTTAGCTGTTCCCTTCGTCCAGCAACTCTGCACATGCGCATACTGGGAACAGGCTCCACCTGTTCTTCCTGCCCCACTGATGTCTGAAGGCAGCTGATAACTGTCAGACAACCCTGGCCCCCTCTCTACCTCCGACACAGGGCCCTCATCAGAGCCTTCCTCAGACTCCAGGACTGGCCCATGTTCCTCCCCAACCTCCTCACTGTCCGAATTGGCCGCCAGATCCACTGGCCGCTGGCGGGCCACAACATTTTTCAGGATACATATTTTAAATGAATTTTAAGACACAAATCCCAGAATTCCCCATCCAGCAAGACAGGAAATTCTGGGAACTGAAGTCCAGGCCCATCTTATAAAACTCTGGAGATTGAGAAGCGGTTGAGACATTAAAGAGCATCGCGATGCCTCACAGATCGCTTCCTTTCATATTAATGTGATTTTTTTTTTTTGGCTTCTAATTTTGGATTCAGAATTTTGTGTCCTTGCTTCTCACACCCAGATTTGGTTGGATGCGCCTCTGTCCAAAAGGCTGCAACGAATCAGTGCACAGTTTATTGTCTGTGATTTTTCAACGGGCATAATTGCTTTATTTATCAAGTTACCTCACGGCTTTGGGACAACTAGGAGAATTTCAAAGGGCAAACTTGTATACCTCCATCTGAAATTGCTGCCTTTTGCATCTTTTCCACCAGGTTAAAAATACGTTTTTCAGAATAATATGTTTTTTTCATGCAAATGAGGGAAGGATCTCCGATCTTGTCTGCCATCTTAACTTTCTTCTTTCCCACCAGCCTCATGGAAGAGCCTAACAAGGTACACACACATCAGCAAATTGTTTTAAACACACTGGGTCATTTGCACAATATGCATAGATGCACCTCTATAATGGACTGTAATCTGGATTCCCAGGAGGGAGGGGCTGCATTGCAGAGGAACAAGAGACAGAGAAAGTTTAGATAGTCTGATTGGGAGGAAGAGGGTTAAGAGAGGGTTAGAGATTTTCGGAGTATATCTTTAACCATGCAGAGTGGTGCGGTGGGCTAGAGGTGGCACTCACGCCTCACAATCAGGAGACTGTGAGTTCAATCCTTGGTAGAAGCAGATATTTCTCTCTGCAAAATGAGAATATACCGCTATCTGCTAAACAAAACTCCACATTGGCAACAGGAAGGGCATCCGGCCATTAAAAGACTCTGCTGGCTCCATTCAATTGCCCAGACTCCACCCCACAAGGGATTATGGGGTCGTGAAAAGAAGATGATGATGATAACTTTAACAATGCAAATAACTTGCTTTAGTTTGGCAAGATTTGTGTCTAAACAATAAAAGAAATTGTCAAAGGCCTGGAGCCTCGTAGGGGGGTGGACTGGGCCAACTTCCAAGACTTGTGCTTACCAGATGGAGATCTCCCTCCTCCACAAGCAATCCAGCTGTAAACTCTACATAATCCCTCATGACTGACTCCTGGGAGATTTCCACTGAGAACATTCCATAACTGATAACTGAGAACAAGCCATGATTGATTGCCGGGTGGTTTTCACTCTGGGTCACAAGGTGATGGATGTGCACATGTGCGAGGGTGGGGTTCAGCCTAACTACCAATTAAAGTATAAAGGTTGTGCTGCCCCAGCAGTATATACCACATTTTTCAGAGTATAAGACGTACCAAGGTTTTGAAGAAGCATTTTTTTTAAAACAAGTAGGTAGGTAGATAGAGGGATAGAGAGGGAGAGAAAGAAAGAGAAATACAGTAAGTAGTTAGGTAGGGAGAGAGAGAGAGTAGATAGGTAGGTAGGTAGGTAGGTAGGTAGGTAGGTAGGTAGATAAAGGGATAGAGAGAGAGAAAGAGAGAGAGAAATATGGTAGATAGGTAGGGAGAGAGAGAGAGTAGGTAGGTAGGGAGATAGAGTGTGTATAGGTAGGTAGGGAGATAGAGGAATAGAGAGAGAGAGAAATACAATAGATAGGTAGGGAGAGAGAGAGAGAGTAGGTAGGTAGGTAGGTAGATAGGTAGAGGGATAGAGAGAGAGAAAACAGTAGGAAGGTAGGTAGATGTGCTGGAGAAGGAAATCGCTGACAAACTTAAGACTTTGTTTCTTCTTTGTTTCACAGCACTTGATCAATGTAATTCTCATCAATTAAAGAACTTTCCAAAAGGAAAAAAAAGTTTTTGCACTCTGCAAACCTCTGAAAAATGGCCCGTTTTTCATGAAAACAGGCCCCTTTTTTTTTCAAATAAAAGGCATGCATAGCCTTATGAAGCCTTATAGAGTCCTGCTGGGGGCTGGGGGGGGGAATGGCCCAATTTTTGCTCATTTCTGCCCTCCCCAGCCCCCAGGAGCTCTCTGAAAGCCCCCATAAGGATATGCACGGCCATTTGGTGAAGGGATAGGGCTTCAGGAGGCAAAAATGCTGTAATAGGTGTATAAGACGCACCCAGATTTTCAACCTCTTTTTTGAGGAAAAGGTGCGTCTTATATTCTGAAAAATACGGTGCCTAGTGTAGGAATTAAGAACTGTCTCCTTTAAGAAACTACCTTGTTGAATACTAGCGCGGGAAGTAAGGTCTCCCTTTCTGATTGGTTCTTGGGCGGAGCCGGTTTAACCCTCTCTCCGATTGGTTGAGCTACTCGACGCCCTATTGGCTCATTGTTCAAACTTGGGGGTATAAATGTTTGGCGCGAACCACGCCACGTTGAGTCGTAGTTACTATGAGCTGAATAAAGGTTACTGCTTTGCTACACCTCTTGTCGCGTCCTCTCCCTTCGCTCCAAGATGCAAAACTGGCGACGAAGGTGGGATGAGATTCCCGCGACCACGGAGGAGAACAAGCCAGCTTGCCACCGCGTCTGAAGCAGCACGAATCCGCTCCTCAGGTTGAGAACTCCGGCAGCGAACGTAAAATTTTCTTGCCGTCTTCTTCCCTCTCTGGCTTCATACCACAATGGCATCATCGCTTCCTCCCTTCGCGCCGTTTGGATCTGCCGGAGAATCATGGGACGGTTTCATGGAGCGTTTCGAGTGTTATCTAATCGCATCGAAGAACCGGGCACAGACTGACGAGGAGAAATGCAGTTTCTTCTTGTCCTGCTGTGAGCCTTCCATGTTTGCCTCTGCGAGAGCTCTGGCCGCCCCGAGGCCAGCCTACAAACTTGGGTGGGACGAGCTGATGTCGAGGTTGAGGGACCATTACGCCCCCTCACCTTCTTTGATCGCACGTCGTTTTACTTTTCGCCGCCGAGTGCAAAAGCCCAACGAATCCATCAGCCAGTTTCTAGAGGCTTTGCGCACAGTGGCCGCTCAGTGCGATTTTGCAGACCTGGAGGAGAACCTCGTGGAGCAGTTTGTATGCGGGGTCCGCGATGTGCAATTGCATAGCCGTATGCTCCGGAACCACAAAATTACCTTGGTGCAAGCCGTGGAGACCGCACGAGCAGCAGAGCTCTCCGAACAATCCACGGCCGACATCGAGCGCCTCCAGCTGAAAACCCCCGCGCAAACCGCTGCAGCGCCTTCCACCCAGACGAACCTCGTCGACGACCCCTCTCCTTCGGAAGATGAGGAGGAGGAAACCGTCGGACAAATGAGGATGCAACCAAAGCGGAGGCCACACCAGCAACCACCGACGCCCGCTCAGCCAGTCTCAAACGTTCCTTGCCGCGGATGCGGCGGTCGCCATAGCCGCGCATCCTGCCCGTTTCGTTCTGCCGTCTGCCGCCGTTGCCGAGGAGAAGGACACCTCGCCAGGGTCTGCCGGGCTCTCGTGCCAGCCCCATCGTTTATGCAGCCCAGCGACCAGCGCCAGGCACTGAAAGGCCGCCAACAACTACGTTCTGCGAGGCGAGCTGAGGACTGCCATTTAACCCACCAGCTCTCCAGCCCCGACTGCGTGGTCTACCAGGCTTCTCACGTTCCCGCCGGCCATCGCAAAATTAGCACCGTCGTTCGTCTCGAAGGTCAGCTTTGCCGAATGGAGGTGGACTCTGGGTCTTCCCGTTCCCTTCTATCTTGGGCTTTGTTTTCCCGCCTTTGCCCCAGGGTTCCCCAGAGTAAATTGCGCCCCGCTGGGGTTTCCCTTCTAGATTACCAGGGAAATGGGATTCCCACGGCAGGAATATTCCACATCCGGGTGGAATATGGAGATTTTAAAGGAAAACTTCCAGTTTTAATTGTTAGGAATGACCTGCCCGCTCTCCTAGGGTTGGATTGGTTCCCCGCTTTGGGTCTCACCATAGAAGGGGTGCACAGGGTAGTTCCCCGCACCGTAGATAGTGTGTTAGACGAGTTTGCAGATGTGTTCGATGGGAGATTGGGCTGTTATAAGGGCACCCCCATTTCCCTTTGCCTCGATCCCCAGGTCGCGCCCATTAGGCTGAAGGCACGCAGGGTCCCCCTTGCATTGAGAGCAAAGGTAGACGCTGAACTTGATAAGCTTATAGAGCAGGGGGTAATCGAGCCCGTAGATCATGCCCGTTGGGAAACTCCCATAGTCCTCCCGGTCAAACCCGACGGATCGGTGAGAATATGTGCCGACTATAAGTCGACCATCAATTTGGCCCTGCAGGCAAATCCATATCCCGTTCCCGTAGTGCAACATCTACTCCACTCTTTAGGGCAAGGCCGTATTTTCGCCAAGCTAGATATGGCACAGGCCTATCAGCAGCTCCCCGTAGACGATGACGCGGCCACAGCCCAGACCATCGTCACCCACCGCGGGGCTTTCCGTTGCCGCCGTCTTCAATTCGGCGTTTCGGTTGCCCCGGGGATTTTTCAGAGCCTTATGGAGCGGTTGCTCCACGGGCTCCCCGGCGTCGTTCCTTACTTTGACGACGTCCTGGTCGCAGCCCCTAGCCACTCGGAACTCCTGAAAATACTGCGGGAGGTTCTTACACGTTTTAGGGAGGCAGGACTGAAATTAAAGCGCAGCAAATGCGAAATTGCTGTTCCCCAAGTAGAATTTTTGGGATTTCTCATCGATGCACAAGGCATCCACCCCACTCCCTCCAAAGTTGCCGCCATTAAAAACGCACCTGCACCCACCTCTAGGGCGGAATTGCAGGCGTTCCTGGGGCTGTTAAATTTTTATGCCCCTTTTATTCCCCACAAGGCCTCGCTAGCTGAACCGCTACATCGACTGCTTGACCGGTCAGCGGCCTGGAAATGGGGTAGCCGTGAAGCGCACGCGTTCGCGGCTATAAAAGATATTTTAACTTCTTCGGCAGTCCTGATTCAATACAGCGATAAGATGCCCCTAGTCTTGACATGCGACGCCTCTCCCTATGGTATAGGGGCGGTCCTGAGCCATGCCCTCCCGAATGGCTCAGAGGCCCCCATAGCTTTCTACTCCCGGACACTTTCTTCAACGGAGCGGAACTATAGCCAAATCGATAAAGAAGCCCTGGCTGCAGTGTCCGGCATTAAGCGATTCCATGACTACCTTTATGGTAGGAATTTCACCCTTGTCACGGATCACAAGCCGCTCCTGGGGCTACTAGCAGGCGACAAGCCAACTCCCCCCATTTTGTCTCCCCGCATGACACGCTGGACTGAGTTTTTAACGGCGTATTCGTATACGCTGTTATACCGTCCGGGTAAGCAGCTAGGGCACGCTGACGCTCTGAGCCGTTGCCCCTTGCCACAGACGGACACAGCCCATGTACCTTCTCTCTCTATTTTGTCCATTGCTGAATCTGACCTCCCCGTCTCTGCTGCGGATGTCGCAGCTTGTACAAAGGCTGACCCGGTCTTATCTCAAGTAGCTTCATGGGTTTTGAGGGGTTGGCCCACGGAAAAGGTAGCGGAAGGATTCCGACCGTTTAAAGCACGACAAGCCGAACTTGCCCTTCATGGGGGTTGTCTTGTCTGGGGGGATAGGGTAGTGATCCCCACAGCCCTGCGGGCACGAATCCTGCCTGCACTTCATAAAAACCATCCAGGCATAGCGCGAATGAAAGCTTTAGCCCGCAGCTATGTGTGGTGGCCCTTGCTAGATTCGGAAATTGCAGATTATGTAGGTCGATGCAGGATATGTCAAAACTCTAGGCCGAATCCTCCCACAGCCGCCCCCCGGGAGTGGGAAATTCCTAGAGGCCCATGGTCCCGTTTACACATTGACTTCGCTGGCCCCTTCCACGGCCGAACTTTTATGATAGTAGTCGATGCTTACTCCAAGTGGGTGGAGCTGGTAATCATGACCTCCACTACAGCAGAGAGTACGGTGAGGGCCCTTCGTAAGATGTTCGCCACACATGGGCTACCGGATGTGATAGTCTCAGATAATGGGCCCCAGTTTACCTCCACCACGTTCCAAGAATTCCTGGCCGAACAAGGAATCAGACACGCAGCCACAGCCCCTTATCATCCAGCTAGTAACGGCCGGGCGGAGCGCGCAGTTCGCTCAGCCAAAGAAGCTTTGGGCCGCATGGACCAGGGCGACTGGCAGGAAAGAGTGGCGGCGTATCTCTTGAGCCAGCACTCTACACCCTGCCCAACGACTAATAAAAGTCCTGCGGAGCTCTTAATGGGAAGGAGATTGCGAACCCCCCTAGATAGGCTACATCCACTTTACGCAGGGGATCTGCCGAGCAACCTAGGGGCCCTTCCCTCCCATACGTTTAAGTTAGGGGATCCCGTATGGGCCCGTTCCTTTTCCGGGGATCCACGGTGGGTTCCCGCAACCATCACAGCCTTGACTGGCCCCTGTTCCTTCAGGGCCGGTCTGGCCGACGGAACACAATGGAGGCGCCACCTGGACCAGTTAAGGCGACGCCTCCCCGCGGAAGCAGACGGCCCGAGCCTCTCAGACACTCGCTCTCAGCGTGAGCTACCCTTGATGACCTTTACCCCAACGGACTGTCTCCATTCGGGGAACGGGGGACAAGCCGACTTCTCGGACAGACGTGCCTCATCCGGCTATTCCTTTCCGCGAAGCCCTTATCGAGACTCTGAATCTACATCCCAACCAGATTGCAGGGGGCCACTGTTGGACACTCCTGTTGCCACGGAGACGCCACCTTGGACAAATGGACATTGGGCACGGGACCCCGGGCCAGCACCATCTCTTGGGGCCGCGCCGCAGACTCACCGCCCCGCCACGGACACGCCTCCGCCGGCGGTTTCCCCTTCGACGAAAACCGCCGGGGAATTACGAAGGTCGGGACGAGAGCGTCACCGTCCCATCTATCTACAAGACTATGTTTGCCCTTCCTAAGGGTACCTTGACTAGGGGGGGAGGGGTGTTGAATACTAGCGCGGGAAGTAAGGTCTCCCTTTCTGATTGGTTCTTGGGCGGAGCCGGTTTAACCCTCTCTCCGATTGGTTGAGCTACTCGACGCCCTATTGGCTCATTGTTCAAACTTGGGGGTATAAATGTTTGGCGCGAACCACGCCACGTTGAGTCGTAGTTACTATGAGCTGAATAAAGGTTACTGCTTTGCTACACCTCTTGTCGCGTCCTCTCCCTTCGCTCCAAGATGCAAAATACCTCATGGGAAATGTAGGCAGAGACTGTCTTATGGGAAAATGTAGTACATGACATGTGATCACATCTCTGTTTCTGATTGGCCACTGGGGCATTTTGCCCACGTGCAAAGTTTATAGCTGGTCAATTTAAACGCCTTTGTCAACCGGAATAGTAGTATTTGTATCTCCGCTCAGCATGGGAATGAAATCATCATCTTTTTACACCACGTGATGAAACAGATTATGGAAAGTCAGAAGTATCTTAACACTGAACTATGCAATACAATACAATACAATAGCAGAGTTAGAAGGGAACTTGTAGGTCTTCTAGTCCAACCCCCTGCCTAGGCAGGAAACCCTATACCATTTCAGACAAATTGATATCCAACATCTTCTTAAAGACTTCCAGTGTTGGGGTATTCACAACTTCTGGAGGCAAGCTGTTCCACTGATTAATTGTTCTAACTGTCAGGAAATTTCTCCTCAGTTCTAAGTTGCTTTTCTCCTTGATCAGTTTCCACCCATTGCTTCTTGTTCTACTATTCTCCAAGGCAACTGTAAGTTTTGCTATTAAGAATGCCTGATAATAAACTTGATCTGAATGAGATTCTTAAGCGTGGATCTCAGCTTACTACACCAGGCTTGTGAGGCGTGTGCACCTCACCTCACCTAGAAAGAGCAAAATCTTCCAAAATACAGAAAATTCACCTTACTTCAAATCGAATGGCTCCGGTCCGGTCCAGATCGAAAGCGTTGAACAGGAAGTGGGCATACATGGTGGCATCTGCAAAGAAAATGGCAGAAGCAGATGAGTTATCAGTCTGGGGAAAAAAGTCTTCCTTATGCCCTGTGGGATCCTTCCCTGGAACTCCCTGGGGGATACAACATGGTTGCCATCAAAGACGAGAGAATGAAATAAGATTTATAAAATGTTTTATAGGCGGTATCTGCCACCGCCAAGATTAGCAAAAAAAATTATCAATATGTCTGCCAAATGTTGGGAATGTAATCAGACTCCGGGTACCTATTATCATATGTGGTGGGCATGAATGAAAGCAAGAAAATATTGGACGAAAATAAATCACATGGTTGGAAAAGATGACTAAGCAGCATATAGATTTAAAGCCAGAAATATTTTTGTTAGGTATAATACCAGAAAGTTATGATAATGAGAACACATCACCAGATGAAAACATAATTTGGAAAATATTGGATTGTGCAGAGATGTATAGGTTGACATTGAAATAAGGTTCTTCAGGCTGAGCGTGGATTGGATATCATGCTTCCCAAAGTCTTTGGCATCCCATTTTTAGCCTCCAAACCAGTGGTGGGATTCAAAAGTTTTTGCTACGAGTTCGGTGGGCATGGCTAGATGGGGGGCATGTGACTGAGTGGGCATGGCCAACATGACATCACTAATGCCTACGCCCACTCAGTCACATCCCCCTGTAAAATTTTCTAAAGATGCCCTAATTGATTCATAATTGTCGAGCCAAGGTTTTAATACAAAACCAGTGATTTACTAGAAGCTACATTAGGAAAGATTTGTTCGCAGTTAAGCCTGTGCTTTGTTTGATTGTCTTTTGAACTTTACTCCTGTTCCTCCCCTCCCCTCAGTCTATGTCATAGATCACATTCCCCTGTAAGATGCACCCCTCCCAAGTCAGCTGCAGTAATGTGAGATCTAACGTCAGCTGATAGGATACGTGGAATGTACTACCCCTCCCTGTCTCCCATGACAACGTGGGGAGTTGACCCCCCCTGACCTAGCCACGCCCACAGGAAAATCTAGGACATTTTTAGGAGTTTTCCTAATCTAACCAAACCCTCCCTTTGCTAGTCGTCCCCTTTCCCCGCTTCTCGCCCCTACCTCTTTGGTTGCTTATCTTCCGTGGCAGCTGGTCCAATCTGGAAGGCGAGCTGACCGGAGTTTTCAGAGGCCCTCAGCCAGCCGCCGCCTCTTTGCATACTTGCAAAGCAGACTTGCAAGGCAATGGGATGCGCATGCGCGAAGAAGATGGTAGCAATGGCAGCTGCTTTTTTGCCGACCAGAGGACTTTTCAGCGGCCTGCAGCCAGCTGCGGGCTCTTTGAGAGCCGGTATGTAGAGCAAGCGCTGACCAGATGGGTGAGGTGAGCAACCAGCGACAGGGGGACTGGTTCAGGTGTGTGGCCAGCCGGCCATCGCTACCGGTTCTCCGAACTGGGCAAAATTTCTGCCACCCGTTTGGACAAACCGGGATGAACCAGCTGAATACCCCCTCTGCTCCAAACTGAGCAGACCAAGAGATACAAGCTAGGCTGGGAAACCAGAAAGAAGGGTGGCCAGCCATTTGGGTTCTGTTGTCAAGGAAAGCATCCGTAACAGGTGCATAAAAATCACAGGAAGTCAACCTTGTCTCCAGGATGACTTCATTACAGGTAGGCCTCAACTTACAACCATTCATTTAGTGACCGTTCAAAGTTAGGATGGCACTGAAAAAAGTGACCACAACCATTTTTCACACCTACGACAGTGGTGGGTTGTAGGAGCCTGCCCGGAGCACCGGATACTGGTACGGTGCTCTGGAGGGTCTTTTAAGACTTTGGCGCTTCTGCACATGCGCATGGCGTGTACAGCACCTGCACGATGCTCCGCTGAGCAGCTGGAGCATTGCAGAGGCTCGCAGAGGCGCTAAGACGCAAGGGTGTGCTGTGTGCGTGCGCATGTGTGCACTGCACATGTCCATGTGGACGCTGCCGGGCCCGCCCCAACCATACCGGTTGGAATGGGATCCAGAATCCACCACTGACCTACAACCATTGCTGCCTCCCCTTGGTCATGTGATCAAAAGTTGGACTCTTGGCAACTGGCATGTACTTAGGACAGTTAAAGAGTCCTGGGGTCATGTGATCCCCATTTGTGAGACAAGCAAAGTCAACAGGGAGGCCAGATTCACTTAACAACCCTGTTACTAACTTAACAATGCCAGCGAGTCCCCTAACCGACTCCTAAGTTAAACATTAAGAGTTGAACTCTTCACTTTCTAAAGTGACTGGGGAATTGTGGGAGTTGAAGTCCATTCATCTTCCAGGAGTCAAAGTTGAGAAAGGCTGGATAAAAGCTGCTGAGATGCATGGCAGACTCACCTCCCTGGGGGAAAAATTGGGCATAGATGAGCTTGAAGGTCTCTTCATCCACCAGGCCACTGGGACACTCCTGAAGAGAAACCACACACAGGTTAGGCCTGGAAGGAGCAGATTTCTTCCCTTTCTTTCTCCCTCTCTCTCCCCCCTTCTCCTCTTCCTTCCTTCCTTCCTTCCTTCCTTCCGGCCTTCCTTCCTTCCTTCCTTTCTTTCTCCCTTTCTTTTTCCCTTTCTTTCTTTCTTTCTTTCTTTCTTTCTTTCTTTCTCCCTCTCTCTCTCCCCTTCCCCTCTTCCTTCCTTCCTTCCTTCCTTCCTTCCTTCCTTCCTTCCTTTCTTTCTTTCTCCCTTTCTTTTTCCCTTTCTTTCTTTCTTTCTCCCTCTCTCTCTCCCTCCCCGTCTTCCTTCCTCTTCCTTCCTCTTCCTTCCTCTTCCTTCCTTCCTTCCTTCCTTCCTCCCTTTCTTTTTCCCTTTCTTTCTTTCTTTCTCCCTCTCTCTCTCCCTCCCCCTCTTCCTTCCTCTTCCTTCCTTCCTTCCTTCCTTTCTCTTTCTTTCTCCCTTTCTTTTTCCCTTTCTTTCTTTCTCCCTCCCTCTCTCCCTCCCCCTCTTCCTTCCTCTTCCTTCCTTCCTTTCTTTCTCTCTCTTTCTTTCTTTTTCCCTTTCTTTCTTTCTTTCTCCCTCTCTCTCCCTCCCCCTCTTCCTTCCTCTTCCTTCCTTTCTTTCTTCCTTTCTTCCTTTCTTCCTTTCTTCCTTCCTTCCTTTCTTTCTCCCTTTCTTTCTCCCTCCCCCTCTTTCTTACTCTCTTTCTTTCTTCCTTTCTTCCTTTCTTTCTCCCTTTCTTTCTCCCTTTCTCCCTCTCCCTTTCTTTCTTTCTCCCTTTCTTTCTTTCTCTCTCCCTTTCTTTCTTTTTCCTTTTCTTTCTCCCTTTCTTTTTCTTTTTTTCTCCCTCTCCCTCCCCTTCTTCCTCCCTCCCTTCCTCTTTCTTTCTCCCTGCCTTCCTTCCTTCCTTCCTTTCTTTCTTGACTGAAGACCGCCAGATCTCCTTCCCACAGCTTCACTTTCCCTGGAGAGTTGATCTTCTGTGATTTTTAAGATAGAAGTGGTCCATTTGGGAACTACTCCAGCTCTCTCCCTTGTGGCCCCAAAGGCCACTCACATTGTGCCCCCAATATTCACTAACAAACCCCACCATAATGTGAGGTTAATTCTTTTCCAGGTTTCAGCTGGAAAGGTAATAAAATAGGTGTGCTAGAACTCCCATGCACTTAAAATGAAATCACCTTTGAAATCACCCTGCTGATCAAAGAGAGATTTTGGTCTTGGGGTTCCCTGGAGCCTTGGAAGGAGGCACAGTTGTGGGTGCTCCATCATTGGAGGTTTGCACAAAGAGATTGGACAGCCATTTGTCTGAAAGGCTATAGGGCAGGGTGTCAAACTCAAGGCCCATGGGACAGATCCGGCCCAAGGGATGCTTAAATCTGGCCTGCGGGGCCACCTGAGAAACAGCCAAGGACTGGCCCACGGTGCATCTGCCAGCAAATATGGAGCTCAGGAGGTGTACACGGCTTTCCCGAGTTCCATTTTTGATGACAGAGTGCTGCAGGAGGCTGTCGCAGCCGAAAACAGAGCCTGGGAGGGGTACCCTTGACACGAGTGATATCAAGCTGGCCACGCCCACCCTGGACACACACACATGCACCCAGTTCCCAAGGTCAAACACAACCCTGACGCGGCCCTCAATGAAATCGAGTTGGACACCCCTGCTGTAGGGCTCTCCTGCTGGAGCAGGGGGTTGGACTAGAAGACCTCCAGGGGCCCTTCCAATTCGGTTATTCTGCATTCTGTATGCTCTGAAGGCAGCTGGAACCCAGAGCATTGTGTCTGAAAGCGAAGGCCGTGCCAGTTGGTCAAAGGGGAGCCAGGCTGTGGCTGCCCCCAAGACGTGAGCCAGAAACGATAGGCCTGATGGCATATTTTACAGTGGCTTCCAAGAGCCAAGCATTACAGGAAAGCCATTAAAGATACATGCTGCAGAAGGCAGAGGTGGTTTCCTGCTTGGGGGGGGGGGGAGTTCTCACAAACATCCCCTTGGCTTCCTGCCCAGCCTTAGTCAACAGCTTCCCCCCTCTCTTTCTATGCCAGCGGGACCATCTTGAGAGGCAGTTAAATGAGCCTCAGATTCTCTGAGTGTATTTCTGGAACCGCACCGTTTCATTTGCAAAGGAGATGCTACAAATTGTTGGGTAAAGAGTTTGAGGAGACACCATGGTGAGGTTCACTGTCGACCTGAAGCTGGCACATGCATAATAGGGGTCGTATTAACTTACATTCCCTAAAGGTAAAGGTTCCTCTCGCACATGTGTGCTAGCCATTCCCAACTCTAGGGGGCAGTGCTCATCTCCGTTTCAAAGCCGAAGAGCCAGCGCTGTCTGAAGACACCTCCATGGTCATGTGGCCAGCATGACTAAACACCAAAGGTGCACAGAACGCTGTTCCCTTCCCACCAAAGGTGGTCCCTATTTTCCTACTTGCATTTTTTATGTGCTTTTAAACTGCTAGGTTGGAAGAAGCTGGGACAAGTCACGGGAGCTCACTCCATTACACGGCGCTAGGGATTCAAACCGCGAATGTCTCCTACCAGTGATGCGGTGGCTTTCCCTACGTTCGTAAATGTTTGCTTCACTTCACACATGCCCCCATCCACGCATGCACTCGGCTTTCTATGCATGCACTCTGATTGCGCGCTCACTTGCACGCATGCGTGCAGCTTGAAAACAGGCCTAAATAGGACGCCATCTTCTAGCAGCAGGGAAGGGGCAATAAGAGGGAGTGTTAGGGCTCATTGGCATTTCTTCCCGTGGGAACTGAGAAGGTGCCTGCAGCTGGTGGGTGGTGGAGTTTGGAGTCATCGGACTGATGGACAGGGAGCTGATTGGAGAATGGGACTATGGGGGGAAGTTTCAAAGTTTTGTTTTTATCAGGTGTAATTCCTGATTCTGGCCATAATCAATAGCAGAGCTCCTGGGTGAGGACATGTGTTGTAGATGCGGCTATTTTTTTTTAAAAAATATAATTTTTGTAAATAAGAAAAGAAGCAGGTGGAGAAGAAACGACTTACGTTCTTGAAGCCTCTGTAGAGCGACTGCAGTTCCTTTTTGGTGAATTTGGTTACAAGTTGGAGCTGGTCTAGGCCTTCCGGTTGATGCCGCATGGTGGACAGCTCCAACTCGCTGTCGCCGTTGTCTGTAAAAAGAAGCCAAACTTTTACGCTCCACCCTGGACATAAAAAGTATCATTTGGATCACAGAGAGGCCTGGACTTACAACCATTCATTTAGTGACCATTCGAAGTTACGACGACATTGGGAAAAAGCAACCGTTTTTCACACTTACGAGTCTTGCTGCATCCCCGTCATCAAAATTCAGATCCTTGGCATTAGAATTAAACAATGGACAAATGTATATGTATATGTACATGTACATGTACATGTACATGTACATGTACATGTACATGTATATGTATATTTGCCCACACCATGTAACCTGAGGTATAAAAGCAACACATATGTGTGTGTGTGTTGCATTTTTGCTGATAAATAAATGAAGGGAAACTAGTATAGATCTATTTCAAGCTATTTAGCTCTCATCAGCAAGCCATACCCTTGCTGGAATTCGAACCTGGGCTGTTTTTACATATTAGGCAGTTATATTAACCTCTTAAGCCACAAGCTCTCCTCCCTTATCAGCTGAGCCAGGGGAATGGTTAAGTGTTTTGTCAAAGCACCTGAGGGAAGCTGTATGCTCCCTCCCATATTTGGGCATACCAGGTTCTCTCTCTCTCTCTCTCTCTCTCTCTCTCTCTCTCTCCCTCCCTCCCTCCCTCCCTCCCTCCCTCTCTCTCTCTCTCTCTCTCACACACACACACACACACACACACAAAATGGAAAGAACATGAATAGAAGTACTTTAAATGTATAAATGATTGTGATTGGTAGTAAAACTGTATATGGAGATATTGAATAATGGAAGGATGAAGGATGAAATTTTGATTTAGTTAAGGAAATATGAATTTACAAAACAGGTGAAAATACATCTTTGAATATCATAGCGATATGAAAGAGGGGGAAAAGTCAAAATGGGGATAGAAAATAGAGGAAATGATAGCAATTATTTATTAAGATGTTAAGATATGCAAAAGGACAGGAAGAAGGTTTAGAAATGAAGGGTGATAATAAAAGCCATGTATAAATAATATGAAAAAATAGAAATGAAATGTAATATTTAGAAGTAATGATTGTTTATGTGTACTGAAATGCATGATACCTAGATGCCACACCATTCATGCACTGATATGTATAAAGACTATAAAAAATAAAAAATTGATCAAAAAAAATTCAGATGCTTGGCAACTGGTTCGCACTTATGACGGTCACAGTGTCCTAGGGTCATATCTTTTGCAACCTTCTGACAAGCAAAGTCAAGGAGAAGCCGGAGTCACTTAACAACAACTATCTTAACAACTACAGTAAATCACTCAACAACAGCGGCAGGAAATTTTGGGCTCAATTGTTGTTGTAAATTGAGGACTACCTGAACGGAATCATAGAATCTTTGATCATCAGTCTACGATCCGCATCTTAAATTTTTCAATCTGGTCAAGCCCAATAATGTATTCAGAATTCCTTCTTAGACTGATAAAGGCAAGATGTGATAAAACAAATAATAGGAAAAATCTTCAATCTCAGCTTGACCATTAATATAATACTAGGTTTATTCATTGGGCCTATGATCTGGTTTATTTAATCATGATTTGCAGAGGAGGACCGAGTGGCTGGGCTCAAATAGCAAACTAACACATTTTTACAATAGAATATAATTCTTTATTGGCCAAGTGTGATTGGACACACAAGGAATTTGTCTTTGGTGCAGATGCTCTCCGTGTACATAAAAAGACAAGATACATTCTATAGAATAGAATAGAATAGAATAGAATAGAATAGAATTCTGCTCATTCACATCCAGCAAACTCTTTCAAGGGAGGATTTACAGTCACAGACCTTCTCTGGCTTGGAAAGCTGCCAGGCCGATCTCTGCAGAACTTGGCAAGGAGTCTGGGAGAGTCATGAATCAATTAAGGAAACTCATTGTCTCCTGCAAACTCCACTCCCCTTTCGCTCCTCTTTTATTCCCTCTGGGAAGGGCCATTCATCATCCACCTGGCCTTACTCCCAAGTCGACCCCTGTTCTTTAGCTGTTCCCTTTGTCTGGCAACTCTGTGCATGCGCACACTGGGAACAGGCTCCAGTCTGCCTCACTGATGTCTGACTCCGAAGACAGCTGGTAACTGACATATGACCCTGGCCCCTTCTCTACCTCCAACCCAGAGCCCTCGTCTGAGCCTTCCCCAGACTCCAGGACTGGCCCAGGTTCCTCTCCAATCATCTCACTGGCTGAATCTGTGGCCAGCTTTGCTGGCCACTGGCGGGCCACAACAACAGATTACCTCCTGGAGTTGTGGGAACTCCATCCCTCGAGGTTTTTCAAAAAGAAAAAAGCTTGGACCTCCATTTACCCAGGGTGGTCTGAGAATTCCTGATCTGGATAGGAAGTCTTCCAAGTCTATGATCTGAATTTTACCATGATCACTTGAAGGCCGATTTGGTACAGTTTGAAGACAAAGGAAATGGCTTTTTCTATGGTATTGTCCTCAAGACGCATGGGCACTTTCAAATGGGGTGGCTGGGGAGCCATCTGGAAAGCATCAGACGATCGACAGCTGCCATGACAAGAGACATTTCCTTATTCTTTGAAGAGTTACAGGATGTCACTTCAGCAAGTACATCTGTCCGGTGCAACCCCACTGATCCCTGGATTCCTTTGCTCAGACCAGGATCTTGTGGTTTGAGGTATTTGATGCTGGCAGAAGAGATCAGTCAAATACACCGACTTCCAAGCCGGATGCTGGCCGAGAACGGACCTCCCGTCCTGATTCAGCAGAAAAGTCCTAATGCTTAATTGTGGGGAGAAAGATCCGCCTGGTTCAGTTCAAGTGGGGATTAAGACACTGGAAACATGGAGGCCGCTTGGAAAGATGGTTTGATGATGGATCAGAACCACATGAGTTCTGGTTAGCAGACCCCATGGATTTGAAAGTGGGGGGACTTTATACCTTCTCTTGGGCTTTGTACTTGAGCCTCCTGTGCAAGAACATATATTCTATTGGCTGTTGTCAGGCCCCTAATGGGGCCATGTAGGGGTCATGTTTGTCTAAGCTCAGTTTGGTTGAAGTTTGGACCGCTGATGCAATGACGGGGCGTTGGGCAATTCCCATTGTGGCTGAGGGCTACCATATTCTTTGGACTATAAGGCGCACCGGGTATATAAGACGCACCAAGATTTCAAACAGGTAAGTAAGAAAAAAAGTTTTTGTCCTCCCCGGCCCCCAGAAGCATCCTGCAGGCTTCAGTAAGGCTGGAGGAAGGGGAAAATGCCCCTGTTTTTGCAAAGAACAGCCTGTTTTTAGCTCATGTTTCTCAAAAATGGGATGTGAGGGTAGGGCTATGGGAGGCCAAAAATGTCTATATTCGGTGTATAAGACGCACCAACATTTCCACACTCTTTTAGGGAGGAGAAAGGTGTGTCTTATACTCCAAAAATACATATGGTAGTCCTACCTTTATTCAGGCCTTGGTGCAGGGAATTTTTGCCTATGAATAGAACTACCTAGATACTTGGTTTCTTTCGATGAGCTCTTTATCTCCTAAGTGCTGGCATCTGCCGAGGGCTGTTAAGAAAGGTAGGGGCTGCTCCCTGTCTCCAAGAGCATGTTCCCCCCTCCATTTCTCCCTTTAGGGGAATATAATATTCTGCCTTTTTTAATATGTCCTGGAATATTTGATTCCTCTAGGAAAGGGCTGGGTACAAACTTTCTCTACCATCAAGGCTAAAGGCTTCCTCTCCAATTGCATTCGCCCCCCCCCCCCACCTTCCACTCCCCCTCCCCCCCAATTCACTGCTGTGCTTTTCCTCACCTTAAGACAATCTCTGTTGGACAGATTTGCAGTGATTGGGGTTGTTGTTGTTGTTGTTGTTGTTGTTGTTATTACTACTACTTTCCCCAAACAAGCCCTGAAAGGCGGTGCGAGAGACCAGCGAGATATTCTGGGCAAGGGCAGAGCAAGCATGACACAGCAACGGTGAGCTTCTTTTAAAAATAGGCTGAGCAGCATCCAAGAGCCGGGCCAGCCCCACCCTCAGCTTTAGATTCCAAGGGCTGGCTCAGCCCCCAGGAGCTGGTTAGGCAGACTGCCGGAGGTCCCAGGTGCCCCTCCTCTGTTTCTCCTCTTTGCTTTTTCTCCTACCCCTCCCTCTCCCCCTCCTTCTCTCTCTCTCTCTTTCTTCCTTCCTTCACCCATCTCTTCTTTCTATCACTCCTTTCCCCTCCCTTGTCTTTCCTTCTTTTCTTCTTCCCTTTCCCCTCGCTCTCTCTCTTTCCCCTTCCCTCCCTCCCTGCAACTTACTTTCCTTCCTTCCTCATTCCTTCCTCGTTCCCTCCCTCCCTGCAACTCTCCTCCCTCCCTCACTTCTTCCCTTCTCTCTCCTCTGCCTCCCTCTCTGCAACTCTCCTTCCTTCCATCTCTCCCTCTCTTTCCTTCTTCTTTCCCTCCCTCCTCCTTCCTTCCATTCCCATCTCTTCTTTCTCTCACTCCTTCTTTTCTCTCTCCCTTGTCTTTTCTTCTTCCCTTTTTTCTCTCTCTCTTTCCCCTTCCCTCCCTGCAACTTACTTTCCTTCCTTTCTTTCTTCCTTGTTCCCTCCCACCCTGCAACTCTCCTCCCTCCCTTACTTTTTCCCTTTTCTCTCTCTCTTTCCCCTTCCCTCCCTCCCTGCAACTTACTTTCCTTCCTTCCTTCCTCGTTCCTTTCTTGTTCCCCCCTCCCTGCAACTCTCCTCCTTCCCTCACTTCTTCCCTTCTCTCTCTTCTGCCTCCCTCCCTGTAACTCTCCTTCCTTCTATCTCTCCCTTTCTTTCCTTCCTCCTTCCTTCCCTCCTCCTTCCTTCTTTCCCCATCTCTTCTTTCTATCACTCTTGCTTTCCTATCTCCCTTGTCTTTCCTTCTTTTCTTCTTCCATTTTTTCTCTCTCTCTCTTCCCCCTCCCTCCCTGCAACTTTCCTTCCTTCCATCTCTCTCTCTGTTTTTCCTCCTTCCCTCCCTCCTTCTTCCTTTCTTCCTCCATCCCTTCTTTCTATTACTCCTCCATCCCTTGCCCTCCTCATTTTCTGTCTTCCCCTGCTTCCCTCCCTCTCTCCTCTCCTGCTGTGCCAGGCAGGGCTTTTGCCAGGGTGCCAATGGAGAGACAAGGGGAGATATGGCCATCCTTAAAGCCTCTTTGGAGGTTTTGGATTTAAGGCTCCAACAAGCAAGTTTTTCCTCTTTGATTGGTATTTTATCATTGAGTGCTAAGCTCCCTTAAGAGTTACTGATTTCCTGCCGTTGCATTGTGCTGGTGAGTTGAGGATGCTGTTTCTTTATTTTCTAACAATTTATATGGCAGTCCATTTTGCTCCCACAACTCTGGGCAGCTCGCAATACGTTAAAACTGTACAATCACAGAATTAAATTACAGCCACAGAACACCAAATAATTCAGGTGGACATAAATTAACTCACGCCTCCCGTCTTTGGATCCTCCAGCTGGGCTCGCTAACTCTTGGCCCAACGCCAGAAAAGACAGCCAGGCCCTTATGGCTCTCCAAAAGTCTCACCTGGATGAGATCAACGGACTTGGCCCACCCCTAAGGAAAGATTGTGGCCTCTGCAAAAGAGTGGTTCAAATTCTGAATCCTTCCAGGGAGTTCCCAAAGGTTTCACGTTGATCCAACAGGACCAGGAGGGGTGCACTGTCATCCCACAAGTCCCACCACGGACCATTCTCAAGAGAGACCAAGATGATCTCCAGTCTCCGTTTGCTGGGAAAGATGAAGATAATCCAGAGACCTTAGTATTCAGTGTCCCACTACCATCTCTACATCTTTCCATTAAAAAAACGAAATCGTCCTACCAATAGCAGAGAAGAAATTCTGGAAACTGTAGCAGAAAACCAAATAATGAGTTGGAGGTCTTCTAGTCCAATCCCCTGCAGAAGCAGGAGATCCTAACCCATTCTGGACAAATGGATGCCTGATCGCTTCTTAGAAGCCTCCAGTGATGAGCACAACTTCTGGAGGCAAGAGGTTCCACTGAATAATTATTTTCACCAACAGGATGATTTTCCTTAGTTCTAGGTAGGATCTCTCTTTGAACAGCTTCGGTTACTTCTTGTCCTGTCCTCAAGTACTTTGGAGAACAGGTGGAATAGAATAGAATGAATGAGCTGGAAGGGACCTTGAGGTCTTCCAGTCCAGCCTCCTGCTCAAGCAGGAGACCCTACATCCATGATGGTGAACCTACGGCATGAGTGCCAGAGGTGGCATGGAGAGCCCTCTCTGTGGGCATGTGCGCCACTGCAAGCTGTTCTGCTTTCTGGCACGCATGTCAGCTGGTCTTCGCAGGCACTGCGGTGCCATAAAATGCCCCCCAAAACAGCCAAAAAAGAGTTTCTCGGGCTGTTTGGGGGGGGGCTGTTTTGGGGCCATTTCTGGGCCTTTTTCAGTCTGAAAATGGCCCAGAAACAGCCTGAAAACAGTCCAAAAAGGGCTTGAAAACAGCCTGAAAACAACCTAAAAACAGCCTGAAAACAAGCTGAAACAGCCTGAAAACAGCCTGAAAACTGCCTGAAAAACAGCCTAAAAATGGCCTGAAAACAGGCATGCACACGCCAGCCAACTAATCTTCAGGTTTCCAATGCTCTGGCTCGTGCACATACATACACATGCATGTGTGTTCTGGTTTGAGCACTTGGTGCCAAAAAGGTTCTCCATCACTGCCCTATAGCACCTCAGATGACCCTCTCTTCTTTTCCAAATATTGGGAAATGGCTATCATGTCATCTCTTACTTTTCTCACCACCGAACCACATCTTGTTCGATGGGCCCTGTGTCCAAGCCTGTCCAGATCCTTCCGTCTCTTGAGCCTGTCTTCTGGAGTCTTGGCTGTTCCTGCTAGCTTGGTGTCGTCTGCAAATTTGATGAGTCCCCCTTCTATCCTTCTTCTAGATCATTGATGAAGATGTTGAAGAGTCCTGGGCGTCAGAGGGAAATTTGACCCACCCCATGCTTCCCTCCAGGTAGAGGTAGTTCCATTGAGGACTGCATGTTGAGTGTGCTTGGTCAGCCAGTTGCGAATCCATCTGGTGGTGATGCTGGCTATCCCACATTTTTCTATCTTAGCATGTAGTGTGTTTGTCACCAGTGTGCCCAGAAAACAACAACAAATAAAACAATAGCAAATAGGAAGGGTGCATAGAAGAGCAACCAAGATGATTAGGGAACTGGAGGCTAAAACAGATAAAGAATGGTTGCTGGAAATGGGTATGTTTAGTCTGATTAAAAGAAAAACTAGGGGTGATATGATAGCAGTGTTCTGATATTTCAGGAGCTGCCCCAAAGAAGAGGGAGTCAAATTATTCTCCAAAGCACCCGAAGGCAGGGCAAGAAGCAATGGGTGGAAACTAATCAAGGAGAGAAGCAACTTAGAACTGAGGAGAAATTTCATGACAGTTAGAACAATTAGAACAGTTAGAAAGTGGAACAACTTGCCTCCAGAAGTTGTGAATGCTCCAACACTGGAGGTTTTTAAAAAGATGTTGGATAACCATGTGTCTGAAGTGGTGTAGGGTTTCCTGATGATGCAGGGGGTTGGACTAGAAGACCTCCAAGGTCCCTTCCAACTCTGTTATTCTATTCTATTCTTCATTCCAATATCTATCCTATCCTATCCTATTCTGCTCTATTCTATTCTTCATTCCAATATTTATTCTATTCTATTCTTTATTCCAATATTTATTCTATTCTCTTTTCTATTCTATTCTCTTTTCTATTCTCTATTCTATTCTATTTCATATTCCATTCCATTCCATTCCATTCTATTCTTTATTCCAATATTTATTCCATTCCATTCCATTCTATTCTCTTTTTTATACTATTCTATTCTGTATTCTATTCTCTCTTCTCTTCTCTTCTGTCCTGTCCTGTCCTGCCCTGCCCTGCCCTGCCCTGCCCTGCCCTGCCCTGCCCTATCCTATCCTATCCTATCCTATCCCATCCTATCCTATCCTATCCTGAGAATAGGATAATATATACATAAAAAATTATATTCCCTTTCTTCCTATCCCAGCTGGATAAGCCTTCTAATGAATGGAGAACTGTATGCAATTTCTCCTTCTAACGAAGATTTTATTTGAATATCCCTGTTTTCCTCGCTAGCTTTATTTAAAAAAGCTAAGATAAAGTCATGCTTCTATGCATGTTCATTGTCCCTCGCCTAATGATAAAGTATATTGCTCAGGATTGCTCCTGTAAATTCAGCAAAGGGTTCCTCTGTCTAAATCTTATATTGAAGGATAAATAATATCGATGCAAAGAAGCCAAAAAGCATTGATCTTTTTTGCAGAATATCTACAGCAGCTCTCCAGATTCCTTGGGCTGCAACTTCAATTAGCCTATTGACCAGGCTTGAGAAAATAAGTCAAAGATATCTGTAAAAGCAAGTTTACAGGAAAGAGAATTTGAAGCAAAGCGAGGCACTTGAATTTAGCTTACCCTTGGATCCAGTTTTATGACTATTCTTTATTTTTTTCATGTTAGCAACAGGAAAGAAGCAGAAATGTATTTTTCAACCCCTTTCCTCCATAGAGGTGTGTGCGTGTGTGTGTGTCTGTGTGTGTGTGTGTGTGTAGAGGTGTGTGTGTGTGTGTGTGTGTGTGTGTGTGTGTGTGAGAGAGAGAGAGAGAGAGAGAGAGAGAGAGAGAGAGATCAAATGATGGATGGAAACACCACTAAAATTGCCTCTTCAACCATTTGCAATGTGCAGGAAAACCAATTAAACCATCCTTGCAGGTGATTGTCCACAAATGCATTTGCAGAAGCAAAATAACAGAATTACAGAGTTATTCTGTAATTCTGACACATTTCCATTAAAAAAATGAAATGGTCCTAACAATAGCAGAGGGGGGAAAATCTGGAAACTAAGGATATAACAGAATTACGGAATAACAGAGTTGGAAGGGACCTAGATTAGAAGAGGTCTTCTAGTCCAGCCCACTGCTCAAATAGGAGGCCGTATACCATTCCAGACCAATGTCTGTCCAGTCTCTGCTTAAGAACTTCCAGTGATGGAGCACCCACAACCTTTGGTCGCAAGCCGTTCCACGGGTTAATTGTTCTCATTATCAGGAAATTTCTCCTTAGTTTTAGGTTGCTTCTCTCCTTGATTAGTTTCCACCCATTGCTTGTTTGGTGCTTTGGAGAATAGCTTGACTCCCTCTTCTTTGGGGCAGCCCCTCACATATTGGAATGCTGCTACTATGTCACCCCCTAGTCCTTCCTTTCACTAGACTAGACTAACCAAGATCATGTCTTCAACCAACTGCAATGTGGAGAGAGACCAATGAAACTATAATTGGCAGGTTAGTTCTCCATAAATGCATTTACAGAAATTCAGTTCCTTTCTGTTCTAATCTTTCACCAGAATTCTGCCTTGAATCTCCTTTCTTTGATAAGTCCTCTAACTCTGATCAATTGCCACCTGTTAAAGGAACTGCCATCCATTTGATGGAATCCTGAATTTGGAAAAGCAGGGAGGGATGCAATATTTGCTCAAAAAATCAGAGCTTTTCAGACAGGTAGTAAGTACCACATTTCCAATAGGTATTGTTTTCCTCTTTATTTTTGCATGAGCTAAGATGCTGTTCATTCTCCTGCATTCGATTCCACAGACTACACACTTTGCCAAGTTCTGAAACTTTTTTCCCTGTGACGTCATGGTTTGGCAGAGAAACAATTAAACTGTGGAGCTTCACAATTATGTTTAGATTAAGGGATGCCCTGCAGGGAATGGAACTGGAGGTACTTAAAAGCTGAAAACAATCGATATTGAGGTGGTCAGAAGTCGTTTTAAAGAAGGATTGATGCTGGCCAATGTCTTCAATAACCTTGTTTGCAACTCTGCTGAATTGAGTCAGCATATTCTTTCTGGCTGTTGTTTTTTTAATTATTTCAAATCATTTGGGATTGCAACACAGTCTAGAATGGGAAAGCTAGTTTCAAACCACTTCGGATTTACTCTAAAGCCACTGCCTTATTCAGGCTCCCAAAGTTTTTAAAACTTTTTTAAAAAGGGTAAAATATTTTCTTTAGTTCCTGCTCACTTCCCTTTGCCTCTCAACATCATGTGTCAATTTAATTTCTTTCTGCATTTGGGGGGAGGGGAATGTGGTGAGGATACTGTGGACAATTCTCCATCCAGGGGTCATATCTAAGATCATGTATTGTCTGTGCAAATTTCCCTTGAACATTTCCCAACTCCTGATTTCATCTGACTATTTTCTTATAAGATCAGAGTAATGAGGATATCTTAAATGGAAAACTGACAGCTGTGAAAGAAGAGAACAACAGCTGCTAGGTTGGCAGTCATGGGAGTTCACTCCATTACACGGCGCTAGGGATTCGAACCGCCGAACTGCCAACCTGAGCAACAAGCTCTGCATCTTTAGCCATTGAGCCACCACGTCCCTCTCAAGAAGCAGTAGATGGAAACTAATCAAGGAGGGAAGCTAGAACTAAGGAGGAATTTCATGTCAATGAAAAACAATGACCCGTGGAATGGCTTGACTTCAGAAGTTATGGGTGCTCCATCACTGGAGGGTTTTAACAACCATTTGTCCAGAATGGTGAAGAGTCTCCTGCTCCAGCAGGGGGTTGGACTAGAAGACCTCCAAGGTCCCTTCCAACTCTGTTATTCTATCAAAACAACAACCGAAGAGGCAATGGGAGCCTTCACATTTAAATTGGGTAGAAGATAACAAGTCTCTTGGGAAGGAAGGAAGGAGGTAGGGAACCACTGCCCCAATTTGGCCTCCTTCTGTCCTAAAATATTTGGAATGCAAAACTCCAGGTGATCATAAGATGGCAGCAAACAGTTGCTCGGTTGCTTGTACTTATTTCTAATTTCTAATTCACTAATCAACTTTCATTGTTCATTTTCTAATCTGTCATCTAACCAATTATACCTTACATCCCAAATTAAATAGCATCCTGTTTATCCTTTGTCTTTAATGTCCATTGTCAACCTATCCATCTCGACGCAATCTAATATTTTCTCTATTGCCATTTCCTCTGTGGAAGAAGAGAAAGAAGAATATTTACTGTAAGTGATATTATGGTACGATGGTATAAAAGCGTAAAATAAAATATTTAGAATGCTAAATCTATAGAGGTTTATGCTAGAAATATGGAAAAAAATAGATATGAACATGATACTGTATAAACAAGTCCTAAATGGTTGCAAGTAAGAGGTGTAATAGTATGTATATTGTAAAAAATACCTTGGGGATACAACTAGTAGTTTGCTGTTGCAAAGTTGAAACTGATGTTAAATGAAGAAAACTGTACAATAAAAATACTTTTTAAAAAAAAGGAGCTGCAGGGTGCAGCCAACCAGCCTTGACCCAGGTTTTTTGCACCACGTTGGTGACAGCCTGAATGCTTATCCTCTTCTGTGGAGCTCTTGAGCTGATTTCAAGCATGCATTCTCTTCCCAGCCACCCAGGGCCACCCCCTGCGTGACTTCATCCGAGTTGGCTGAGCTTTTGGTCCACCTAGAGAAGGTGAGGGTCACCATGGATGGTCCAATCTCTCAGCTCAAGTTACCCTCTAGCTATGGGGAAAGGTTGGAGAAGAAGGTGGTATTGGTACCAGGCTCCTGGAGGAAAGATGAGATGGGGGTTTATAATGGAGGAATCAATCAATCAATCAATCAATCAATCAATCAGTGTTTGGGTAACAAAGTTTAAGATGTGGGTGCTCCAACACTGGAGGCTTTCAAGAAGGGACTGGACAACCATTTGTTGAAAATGGTAGAGGGTCTCCTGTTTCAGCAGGGGAGGGGTTGGACTAGATGACCTCCAGGCATCTAGTCCTCCCTTCCAACTCTGTTATTCTGTTCGGTTCTACTGCCCTCCCAGGACTGGCATAGCCAAGAGAGTCAACCCTTGAATTGGGGCTCCAAGGAAGAGTCCTATGCAATGCCCAGAGCTTGGTGCCACTTTCAGCAGGAGGTTTGCAAGTGTTTATCTCAGGAGAAGAAAGAAATCTCAGCTTTCAGAAGATGACTCCAGAGGGAGGGAGGAAAGGGAGGCAGCGGTCAAAGAAAGGCCAGGCCACACCAGCCTCCTGTTTACTGCCACTTCGGACAGAATAAATCAGTCAGAAAGGAAAATGGGGCTGGGGATGAGACCATTTAAAGAATTGAAGACTTGCATTCAGCCCCAGGGAATCAAAGAAGTTTGGAAAGAGAGAGAGAGAGAAGGGGGTGGGAGAGGGAAAGAGAGAAGGAGACAGGGAGAAAGGGGGAGAGGGAGAAAAGGGCGAAGGAGAGAGAAAGGGGGAGAGGGAGAGAAAGGGAAAGAGGGAGAAAGGAGAGAGAGAGAAAGGGGGAGGGGGAAAGGAGAGAGAGAAAGGGGGAGAGGGAGAAAGGAGAGAGAGCAAGGGGGAGAGGGAGAAAAGAGAGAGAGAGAAAGGGGGAGAGGGAGAAAAGAGAGAGAGAGAAAGGGGGAGAGGGAGAAAAGAGAGAGAGAGAAAGGGGGAGAGGGAGAAAAGAGAGAGAGAAAGGGGGAGAGAAAAAAGGGGGAGGGAGAAAGGAGAGAGAGAAAGGGGGAGAGAGAAAGGGGGAGAGGGAGAAAAGAGAGAGAGAGAATGAGGAGGAGGGGCTAGAGGGGGAGAGAGGGAAAGGGAGAGGGGGAGGAAAGAGAGAGAAAGGGGGAGAGGGAGAAAAGAGAGAGAGAAAGAGAGGGAAAGAGAGGGGAGGGGGGAGAGAAAGGGAGGGAGAAAAGAGAGAGAAAGGGGGAGAGGGATAAAAGAGTGAGGGAGAAAAGAGAGAGAGGGAAGAGAGAGGAGGAAGGAGAGAGAGGGAGGGGAAAAAGAGAGCGGTGGGGAAGTCATGCTTGCTGCCAGGGAGAACCGGGACAACCGAAGAGGAGGAGGAAGAGCCCCTTCCCACCTTACCTTCCATGGACATGGGCTCCAGGATCCCGAACTGCTTGAGGACGGCGATGAAGAGGATAATGACCACCGCCACGGCGCAGAGCTCCATGCCCTGGATCGCCATGGCCAGCCGGAGTCCTTCGAGGGGCGCAGGGCAGCGTTGGGGGCATGCGAGGCGCACCCCTGCTCGGGGCCAGCCCAGCTCCCCTGGGAAGGAAGGCGCCAGGGCCCAGCCAGGTGCCAAGGGAGGCGCTCCGTTGCCAGCTGCTCACATCTTCCAGCCCCGCTGCCCGGGGAAAGGCTGCCGGGCACCGCTGCCACTCTCTCCTCCTCTTCAGGTTTGCCCCCGGGGCCGCGGCGGGGCAGGGGCGGGCAGAGGCCAGGAGGAGAGGCGGCGGGGGCGGGCGGGGGCCGGAGGGTTCGCTCCTTCTGGGCTCATGAAGGAAAAAGGCGAGGCAGGAGCCAGCGGGCAAACTTTCAAAAGTTGGCAGGAGAAAGTTTTCCCGGTGTGAAGGCGAGCCCAAGGAGATCCCGGCGGACGAACGACTCCGGCTTCTGCCCAGGCGGTGCCATGGCTTCCAATCCTCCCAGATCCAGCTGGAGCCTCAGCCGCCTGCCCGCCCGCCTGGTCCGGCTCAGGAGCCTGCAGGGGTCACACCGAGATCCTCCGGAGCACCCCGGGCGCCCTGCAATGCACCGTCGATTCCGGAGTCGAGGCGCCTGACCACTGCTGGCATCTCCGGCTGGCTGCAATGCCATTGGTTGCAAGGGCGGCTATAAAATGCCAGCCCCCACTCAGAGGAGGAGGGGGAGGAGGCGGCCCTGGCTGAGCCATCCCGGGATGCAAGAGACCAGAGTTGCCATGGCGACGACGCTGTGGTCCAGCCTCATCCCCGTGGAGAGCAAGCATCAAGTGCAGCTGATTTCAAGGCAGGCGGTGAAAGAGCAGAGCAGAGGTGACAGCTCAATCTTTGGGGTGGGGTGTTGGTGGCGGAGGAGAAACCAAGATGGTAAAGGTCCCTAAGTCATTATTTGGCTGCTTGTAGGACAAGAGTCCCACCCCTTCTCTTCAAACTTTGCATTATAGAATAACAAAATAACAAGAGTTTGGAAGGGGACCTTGGAGGTCTTCTAGTCCAACCCCCTGCCTAGGCAGAAAACCCTATACCGTTTCAGACAAATGGCTATCCAACATCTTCTTAAAGACTTCCAGTGTTGGGGCATTCACAAGTCTGGAGGCAACTTCTGTTCCACTGATTAATTGTTCTCACTGTCAGGAAATTTCTCCTCAGTTCTAAGTTGCTTCTCTCCTTGATTAGTTTCCATCTGAAGAGAAGGACAAGGGAGGAGTGGGGAGACGTGATAGCAGCCTTCCAGGATTTGAGTGGCTGCAACACCAAACTTCTTTATTTTTCTTTCTTTTTTCTCAATTGTGAAGAACCAGCATCCCTGAGCATGTGCAGAGTCCTTTCCTGAATGGACAGGGCACGTCTCAGTTTCCATCTCGGAGGGAAAATTAAAAACGACTCAGGGTGTTGGGTTAGGGGGATATCCCAGTGAAAAAGTTTGGGGGAGGGCTTTTTAAAATGTCCTCTTCCCCAAAACTGCCCCCTAACCCCACCCCGGCAAGGGTCACAGGCTGATGGACTAGAAATGGTCCCTTCATAGAGGCAGCTTTGGAGTGGAAGGGAATTGGAGAGGAATGGCTTGGAAAATGTGGCCAATATAAAAATAGCCCGCTGCAATGGCCAATTCTGGACCTTTGGAAAAAACTTCTCTTTTGGTTACCATAGCATTAAAAAAAGGCCTTGAGGTTCTGGAAAGAGGGCAGAGAAGAGCAGCAAGGATGATTAGGGAGCTGGATGCTAAAACATATAAAAAACGGTTGCAGGAATTAGGTTGCTGTTGTTCTTGTTAGTTGCGAAGTCGTGTCCAACCCATCGCGACCAGGGGTGGGTTTTTCCTGCCATCGCTGCCAGTTCAGTGCGTGCAAAAATTTTGCTACGCAGACATGTGCATTTGCACAAAAATAGGTCTGTCCATGCACAAAATGTTAAAAAAAAAGAAAAACAATTACATTTGTGCAATTGTTCTGTGCTTGCGCAGAATCAAAAATCAAGATGGCGGCCCTGTAGGATAACTGGTTCAGGGGCGTGGCAGGCCTGGGTCACTGCTAGTTCCAGTGACCCAGGCCACAAACCACTGGCGGTTCGAGCAAACTGATCCAAACCGGTAGGAACATACCTCTGATCACGACCCCATGGACCACATTCCTCCAGGCCTTCATGTCCACTATCATCCCCTGGAGTCTATTGAAGCTCATGCTGATTGCTTCAGTGACTCCATCCAGCCACCTCATTCTCTCTCCTCCCTTTCTTCTTTTTCCCTCCATCATTCCCAGCATTAGGCTCCTATCCATCCATCCATCCATCATCTCTATAATCCATCCATCCATCTACCCATCATCTATCTATCTTTCCATCCAGCCATCCATCATCTTGCCATCCAGCCATCCATCCATCCATCCATCCATCCATCCATCCATCCATCCAGCCAGCCAGCCAGCCAGCCATATCTATCTATCTATCTATCTATCTATCTATCTATCTATCTATCTATCTATCTATCTATCTATCTATCTATCATCTATCATCTATCTATCTATCTATCTATCTATCTATCTATCTATCTATCTATCTATCTCTACTATCTATCTATCTCTACTATCTATCTCTACTATATCTATCTATCTATCTATCTATCTATCTATCTATCTATCATCTATCTATCTATCTATCTATCTATCTATCTATCTATCTATCTATCTCTACTATCTATCTCTACTATATCTATCTATCTATCTATCTATCTATCTATCTATCTATCTATCATCTATCTATCTATCTATCTATCTATCTATCTATCTATCTATCTATCTATCTATCTATCTATCTATGTTGTTGTTGTTAGTTGCAAAGTCATGTCTGACCTATCGTGACCCCCATGGACAATGTTCCTCCAGGCCTTCCTGTCCCCTACTATCCCCTGGAGTCCATTCAAGCTCACGCCAACTGCTTCAGTGAACATCCAGCCACCTCATTCTCTGTCTTCCCCTTCTTCTTTTGCCCTCCATCCTTCCCAGCATTAGGCCCTTATCTATGTGTCTGTCTGTCTGTCTGTCTGTCTGTCCGTCCGTCTATCCATCCACCCATCCATCCATCCATCCATCCATCCACTATCTATCCATCCATCCATCCATTATCTATCTATCCATCCATCAATCCATCATCTATCCATCCATCCATTATCTATCTAGCCATCCATCCATCTATCCATCCATCCATCCATTATCTATCTATCTATGCATCCATCCATCCATCCATCCATCCATCCATCCCTCTATCTTTGTTATTGTTAGTTGCGAAGTCATGTCCAACCCATTGCAACCCCATGGACAATGTCCCTCCAGGCCTTCCTGTCCTCTACCATCCTCTGGGGTCCATTTAAGCTCACGCCTTCAGTGACTCCATCCAGCCACCTCCTTCCCTGCCGTCCCCTTCTTCTTTTGCCCTCCATCGTTCCCAGCATGAGGCTCTTCTCCAGGGAGTCCGTCCTCAAAGGATCTGACCTTCTGAAGAGCAGTCAATTGGATATGTCCAGTCTAATGAAAAGAAGGACTAGGGGTGACATGAGAGGAGTCTTTTAATATTTGAGTGGTTGCCATAAAGAAGAGGGGGTGAAGCTGTTCTCCAAAGCACCTGAGAGTAGAACAAAAGCAGTGGGTTGAAACTAACCAAGGAGAGAAGCAACTTAGAACTAAGGAGAAACTTCCTTAGTTGGGGGGGGGGGCAATTGATCAGTGGAACAGCTTGCCACCTGAAGTTGTGGGTGCTTTATCCTTGAAGGCTTTCAAGAAGAGACTGGACAACCATTTGTCTGAAAAGGTATCAGGTCTCCTGCTTGAGCAAGGGGATGGACTAGAAGACCTCCAAGCTCCCTTCCAACTCTGTTATTCTGTTATTCCCCCACTTTGCCAGGACAGATCCTCTTTTATTATTTCCATGTCTTCATCACCTGCTCCCTCCAGATGTTCAAGACTTCCACTCCCATCATTTGCATCCAAAGGATCACCTGGGTACCTTCAAAAAATTCAGCCACTTTGGATAGCAAGCTGTGTGCCCCCAGCCAGTGTTTTCAAACCCGAGATATAAAAGCAATGTGTGTGTGTGTGTGTGTGTTGCATTTTTGCTGATAAATAAATGAAGGGAGATAAGTATAGATCTATTTCAAGCTATTTAGCTCTCATCAACTAGCCATACCCTTACTGGGATTCGAACTTGGGATGTTTTTACATATTAGGCGGTTATATTAACCTCTAAGCCACAAACTCTTCTCCCTTATCAGCTGAGCCAGAGGAATGGTTAAGTGTTTTGTCAAAGAATCTGGTATGCCCTCGTATGCTTGTGGCAAAAATGCAACCCAAAAGGCTCCTAGGGTGGAGCTGAAAGGCAAAAGGGCAATTCAGTGAATATTTGGGCATACCAGCTACTTTGACATATATATATATATATATATATATATATATATATATATATATATATATATATATATATATATATATATATATATATATATATATATATATATATATATATATATATATTATGTATGTATAGGGATGGGGATGGGGATGGGGATGGGGATGGGGATGGGGATGGGGATGGGGATGGGGATGGGGATGGGGATAGGGATGGGGATAGGGATAGGGATAGGGATAGGGATATAGATATAGATATAGATATAGATATAGATATAGATATAGATATAGATATAGATATAGATAGATAGATTTACAACCCCCGGTATGCCCAAATATGGGAGGAAGATCACTACTTCCATTCTCTGTCCTTTGGCTCATCACAAGAGACCATCCAGACAGAAACCCAATATTTTTACTGTTGCCTTTTTGTTACATTTGTTGTATTTGTGCTGATAAATAAATAAAGGGAGACTAGTATAGATCTATTTCAAGCTATTTAGCTCTCATCAGCTAGCCATACCCTTACTGGGAATCGAACCTGTGCTGTATTGCATCTTAGGCAGATGTGTTAACCACTAAGCCACAGAGCTCGACTCCTTATCAGCCAAGCCAGGGTGAAAGGTATCTGTTTAGATTTACAACCCCCGGTATGCCCAAATATGGGAGGAAGATCACTACTTCCATTCTCTGTCCTTCGGATCGTCACAAGAGACCATCCAGACAGAAACCCAATATTTTTACTGTTGCCTTTTTGTTACATTTGTTGTATTTGTGCTGATAAATAAAGGGAGACTAGTATAGATCTATTTCAAGCTATTTAGCTCTCATCAGCTAGCCATACCCTTACTGGGAATCGAACCTGTGCTGTATTGCATCTTAGGCAGATGTGTTAACCATTAAGCCACAGAGTTCTTCTCCTTATCAGCTGAGCCAGGGAATAGGTATGTATTTAAAGTTGATGGTCTCTTGTGACGAGCCGATGGACAGAGAATGGAAGCAGTGGACTTCCTCCCATATTTGGGCATACCAGGGGTTGTAACTTTAAATATATATATATATGTATGTATGTATGTATGTATGTATGTATGTATATATGTGTGTATATATGTGTGTATATATATGTGTGTGTGTGTGTGTATATATATTTATCAGCACAAATATAACACACACACACACACACACACACACATACAATTTCAGAATTTTGCCTTCATCAGGAAGTGATTTTGAAAAGCTCGATCAGCTCAATCATGTGAGGAGAGGAGCTGCCATAAAACCAATTCATTTAAAGAGCAGCATAAGCCATTTCCTCCAGAGAAAACCGGCCTTAATAGAAAATCAAGTGGCAGGCAGTTCCACTGGATATCCATGCAGGAGACAAAAAGTTTCAGCAACAACACCCCCCAAAAAACCAGCTTGCCTTCAGAAACAAATTCACTGAATAACCGTGTTACTAATTTAAGACGAGTGGCAATTCACTTAATGACAACTGCAAGAAAGTTCATCAAACGAGGCAAGATTCACATCCCAAATGCCTTGCTTATCGACAGAAATTTGGGGTGCGATGGGGGTTGTGAGTTGTAAACTTCCTGTAATTCAATACAGTGTGTGATTCCCTTGAGAATCTTTGCTCCTTTGTGTAATCCCTGCCCAGGCTTCCCTCTTTCTGTCACTTCTCCCAGTTCGCTTCCTCCTCATTTTTCTCCCTCACTTGGGAAAGGAGTGGGAGGGGGGGCAGAGAAAAGGGGGGGGACTTTCCCTGCCTAAACATTCCTGTGCAAAGAAGACATTGATCCCTCTTTCTCGCCGTGTGAAATATTAAAGAGGTTTAAAGGGATAAAAGCGCCAAGGCTGCCTTCGTTCCGTCCCGGGTGCATTAGCGAAGATTGGGCCGTCGCTTTAATGGATGCCATTGGACAATCAGGCGTTGCTCCGGCTGCTTTGCTGGCCTGCTTTGCTAGAAGCATCTCCCCAAAGAGTTTGTTTGGGCCAGTGTCCAAAAACAAAGGTAATTTGGTAATCAAGCTCTCTCCCAACAAAATGTTAGAAGAGAACGAGGAATGGATGGTTGGAATGGAAACCCAAGAGGCCTTTGTTAGTGTTCTGACTGAGGTTTCCCCAAGAGCCTGAAGCCAATTCCTGGTCCCGACAAAAAACCCTTTTATTAATTGACTGGGAATTCTGCTCATTCACATCCAGCAAAGTCTTTCGAGGGAGGATTTACAGTCACAGACCTTCTCTGGCTTGGACAGCTGCCAGTCCCGTATCTGCAAAACTCGTCAAGGAGTCTTGGGGAGTCATGAACCAATTAAGCGAACTAATGGTCTCCTGCAAACTCCATTCCCCCTTCTCTCCTCTTTTCTTTCCTCTGGGAGGGGCCATTCATCGTCCACCTGTGGCCTTACTCCCAAGTCGGCCCCCATTCTTTAGCTGTTCCCTTCGTCTGGCAACTCTGCACCTGCACACCCTAGGAAAAGGCTCCAGCTGTTTGTCTGTCTCATGATGTCTGACTCTAAAGACATCTGAGAGCTGGCATATGGCCCTGGCCCCCTTTCTGCCTCTGACACAGATCCCTCATCCGATCCTTCCCCAGACTCCAGGACTGGCCTACCTTCCTCTCCAACCTCCTCACTGTCTGAATCTGCTGCCAGCTCCGCTGGCCGCTGGCAGGCCAAAACAGTTAGAGGTGCCCAGGTGGGCGAAGAGAATGCAGTTGTGTCTTTCCTCCAAAACACTAAGCTAGGATTGCAAGACTACCACGATTCCTTTGGGCTAACTAGTCAAAGAGTGACCACAGGATCTGAAAATGTTTTCAAATCCACTCCATTTTGCAGTTTCCACCAAGTTCTATCTAAAGCAGGAGTCGGCCACCTTAAACACTCAAAGAGCCATTTGGATCCGTTTCCCACAGAAAAGAAAACACCAGGAGCCACAAAACCTACCAGGGGTTGAAAAGCTCAATGAATCATGTGCCGGTGGGTGTCGCACATTGGCAGTTGCGACACATATTTTGAGCAACAGGGAGCTGCAGCAGAGGGATGAAAGAGCCACATGTGGCTCCAGAGCCGCAGGTTGCCGACCCCTGATCTAAACCCTGTCATATTACTTCAGGGGTGTCAAACTCGATTTCATTGAGGGCCACCACAGGATTGTGTGACTGAATGCCAAAGGCGCACAGAACACTATTACCTTCCCACCAAAGGTGGTCCCTATTTTTCAACTTGCATTTTTTTACATGCTTTTCAACTGCTAGTTTGGCAGAAGCTGGGACAAGTCAAGGGAGCTCAGTCCGTTACATGGCACTAGGGATTCGAACCGCCAAACTGCCGACCTTTCTGATCGACAAGCTCAGCATCTTGGCCCCTGAGCCACCGCGTTCCCCATTTACTTCTGTCAGAGTTAACAGGGCGCATGCCTCAAGAGATGTAAAGTTAACGATGAGTACAGCAGTTATTATCCGGCATATCTTTATCATCTCAGAGATTTTTTTATATCTTTTTTTAGAGTATGCATCTACAGAGGTCATGCAATCACTTATACGCAAATATATATATAGTCTACATACATACAGCAATTAAACTGGATGTATTGCATCCCTCATGGTCCAAAGCCACAGAGGCAGTAATTATCTCAGGATGACAGCCACTCAATAAAACAGATCAACAGCAAAATGTAAAACAGCAAACACACACACACACACACACACACACACCACCCATGCATGTTGGCTAGTGTGTGGCTCTGAGTTTTTTAGGCATGAATTGAGAGATCCTGTGAAGCCTCTGACACATTGGCCATGGACAGACACACAGGCATAAAATATAGCTACCTACTGTGCAAAAGAGACAATCAACAAGCCAAGGAGGAAACCGAAAGAACCAAAACACCTCTTTACCAGCAATCAACATCCCAATGGGTAGAGATTAGCACCAAGATTGACATCAGACCAACAATCAAGAAGTTGACAATAGCACAATCAAGTAACTTTCAAACAAGGTAACCGTAAGCCACCCAACCAATGGACCACTCTCATCAATTTTACAGGGGAGACCACTAGAATATAAATTGAGACCAAACCTCACTCCCTTACTACAGGTAGTGTTGATGCAAAAAAAACCACCAAGATCAGAGAGCACCAAGGACCCCATCCTCCTCCTCCTCCTCCTCCCCCCCCAAATCTACTCCCTTCTAGCACTGATGATATTATCTAGTTTGTTAATGAAAGGTCTACAAGAAAACTCCCAAGCTCAGAAAGTACCAAGAATCCCACCATCCATCCATCCATCCATCCATCCATCCATCCATCCATCCTCCTCCTCCTCTCTGCAAAATTCCCTCCCTTCTAGCACTGATAATGTTACCTAGTTTGCTAATGAAATGTCTGCAAGAAACCCACCAAGTTCAGAGAGCACCAAGTACATCCTGGGTTGTTCATCAGATATCAAGGCTTCCAACTACCAGAGATCATTAGTTGAATGAACAGGTAATCAGTTACTGCTGCTGCTGTATTAAAGCTCACTTAGACTGCCAGAGGCTGTGGTGGAGATCTGGAATTATTCATTTTGGACAAGGGAAGCAGCTGCTCCAACTGATAAGGAAGCAAATAAACAGTAGCTGGGAAGTTCTCCAGCACCATCGCACCTAAAGCAACCCAGCAATGCTGTAACTCAGAGAGGTCTTCAAACTTGGCAACTTTAAGACTGGTGAATTTCAACTCCCAGAATTCTCCAGTCAGCATAATTTACTCTCTTGCAATCCCTTCCTCTGCAATCTCTCTGCTTAGATCAGAGGTCCCCAAACATAGCAACTTGAAGACTTGTGGACTTCAACTCCCATAAATTCTCCAGCCAGCATAACTTACTCTTTTGTAATCTCTTCCTCTACAATCTCTCCACTTAGATCAGAGGTCTCCAAACTTGGCCACTTTAAGACTGAGCTGGCTGGAGAATTCTGGGAGTTGAAGTCCACCAGTCTTAAAGCTGCCAAGTTTGGGGACCCCTACTGTAGCTTGATGATTTGGATGGGTCTGACCTTTACAAGGTCCCCACAGAAGGTATTCCAAGTCAACCTCATAGCCTTTGCTCTCCTGAATTATGACACAGATTACAGATTATCAGAATTGGAAGGGATCTTGAAGGTCATTAGTCCAACCCCCACTCACCCAAGCAGGAGACCCTACATCATTTCTGACAGGTGGCAGTCCAGTCTCTTTGTGAAAGCTTCCAGTGATGAAGCTGCCACAACTTCTGAAGGCAACTTCTATTCCATCGGTTGATTGTTCTCACTTCAGGAAATTTCCAGGTTGAATCTCTCCTTGGTCAGTTTCCATCCATTATTCCTTCTCTGGCCTTCAAAGGTGCTTTGGAAAATAGCTTGATCCCCTCCTCTCTGTGGCAGCCCCTCAAATATTGGAAGGCTGCTATCCTGTCTCCCCTGGTCCTTCTCTTCACTGGACTAGCCATGCCCAGTTCCTGCAACTGTTCTTCATGTTTTAGCTTCCAGTCCCCTCATCATTCTGGTTGTTCTTCTCTGCACTCTTTCTAGAGTCTCTACATATTTTTATAGAATGGTGACCAAAACTGGATGCAGTATATTCTGTGTGGCTTTACTAAGGCTTTATAGAGTGGTATTAGCACCTCCCTTGATCTTGATTGTATCCCTCTGTTAATGCAAACTTAGGATTGCGTTGGCTTTTTTGGCTGTCGCCGCACACGGCTGGCTCAGCTTTCTTCACACAAGAGCTCACCTTTATCTTTCAAAAGGCCTGGAATTTTAGGTTTTTGCTTTTTTTAAAAAAGATATATCCTCTCTTCAAACAGTGTCAGGCAAAAGCAACCAGAATCACTTGTGAAGCATCTCATCAGTCCTCGACTTACAACCACAATTGAGCCCAGAATTAGTCCACGACTAACCAACAGTTTTGGAGTAAGCTTTGCTCCATTTGGCGACCTTCCTTGTCGCTGTTGTTAAGTAAATCACTGCGGTTGTTCAGTTAGTAACCCGGCTGTTAAGTGAATCTGGCTTTCCCGTTGACTTTGCTTGTCAGATGTTTGCCAAAGGGCATCACGTAACCCCGGGACATTGTGACTGTCATAAATAGGAGTGTCTGAATTTTGATCATGTGATCATGAAGATTGTATGAGGTTTGTGTGGAAAACAGTCTAAGTCACGTTTTTGGGGCCATCATTAATGCATACCACTTGCAAAGTCTTCAAATTTTGATTGTGTGATCACAGAGATGTTGCAATGGCCAAAACAGTCGTCTCTTTGTTTCAATGCCATTGTAACTTTGGTCACTAAACGAATCATTTCAAGTTGAGGACTTCTTGTAGTTGTATTCCTAGTCAACTGGTGCAAGAATCTTGCCAGACTGACTGCATTCCTCTGGTGGAGCTCTGGCCTGAATTGTTTCCTGCAGCGCAATAATTCTAAACTCGTGCCCCTCTTGAGCCCTCCTTCCAGTCTAGCTGGAGATTCCACACAAACTGTGGGAAGAAAGAGGAAAACGTTCCAGCTGTGAGTTTTCTGCCCACTCCCACCTGAAAGAAAATCCAACAATCAGAGAGAGAGATTGAAAAATCAAGTGCCCGGCACATCCTGGAAGCTAAACAATGCTACACCTTGAGACAGAAAAATGAAATACTGTGTCATTGTTCTGCCAACAGCCAAGAAATATACATAATTTGCAGCAGTCATAAATAATAGCAAGCAGATAACTGAGAGGAGAACAACTTAGGTTGCTCCAAAGCCAAATGTTTTCCATTTTTTCCCCTCTTTAATGCTGCACTTGCAGTGACAATAGAGTTGAAAGTGGAATCCATTGGAGTTGGGAGAAACAGTAAATTATATACATATATTTCATTCCTGGTCAGATGAACAGAGTTGGAAGGGGACTTGTAGGTCATCTGGTCCAACTCCCCCCCTCCCCCACCCAAGCAGGAGACCCCTATGCCATTCTGACAGATGGCAGTCCAGTCTCTTCTTGAAAGCCTCCAGGGATGAAGCTCCCACAACTTCTGAAGGCAACTTCTGTTCCATTGACTCTAGAATAACAGAGTTAGAAGGGACCTTGTAGGTCATCTAGTCCAACCCCCCACCGAAGCAGGAGACCCGACATCATTTCTGACAGATGGCAGTCCTGTCCCTTTTTGAAAGCCTCCAGTGATGAAGCTCCCACAATTTCTGAATAGCAGAATAATAACAGAGCTGGAAGGGATCTTGTAGGTCATCTAGTCCAACCCCACCCCAACTGCCCAAGCAGGAGACCCTACACCATTTCTGACAGATGGCAGCCCAGTCTCTTCTTGAAAGCCTCCAGGGATGAATGAAGGTGTGTCCCACCCAAAGGAGTCAGAAAATCCAGGCTAAAATCCCCTGGCTATTATGCAGCAAACCCAAGTTCTATTCATCATGCAACCAAAATTCACAGTTTTTTTCTCTCCTGCTCCATGGTTCAGCCTTTAAACCTCTCTTTTTGGAACAAGAAGGGCCCATCCCTCCTCATGGTAACTAACAGTGTACAGGTAGTCCTGGACTTCAGAGGTGGGCTGCTACCATGCAACGCAGCGCGCAACGCAGAACAATTTACAGGGAACATGCAATCACTAAAATTCAAAATGATGGCGCCCAAGCGACACCGAGGGAACCGGTTCGGGGGCTTGGCCAGCCTGGGTTGCTGCCGGATCTGCGACCCAGGCCTGAATTCCACGACCGAACCGGCAGCAACCCACCTCTGCTGCACTTATAACCATTTGTTTAGTGATGGTTCAAGGTTATGTGACTTATGGTCGTTTTTCCACAGTTACAACCTTTCCAGCATTGCTGCAGTCACGGTAGAGATGAGTTCCTACCAGTTCGGGTTGGTTCGGCCGAATAGGTAGTAACTTGGCCTGTCACACCCCCAAGCTGGTTCTCTCATTGGCACCATAGGCAACACCATCTTGTTTTTGGCTTCTGCGCATGTGCAGAAACATATTTTTAGTATCGTGCATGCAAACGTGGTGTGCATCAAATGCGCATGGCACATTCCTGAGCAACCCGGCAGTAGCAGCAGCCGGAAATCACCCCTGGGTCACGGGATCAAAATTTGGACGCTGGTCAGCTGGTTCATATTTACAACCATTGTCCCAAAGTCATGGGATCCCCCTTTTTTGCGACCTTCAAAGCTCACCTGATAAATGTCTCACTTAACAACAGAAATGCTGGGCTCAATTGTGGTCTTATGGTGAGGACAAGCTGTATTCTGATTCCAGGAGGAAGAGGACCATCAAAACATCCTCATCTTTACACCGAGTCACATCTGAGCCCAGAGGCATTCGTGCCAAATGTTCTTGCCCTTCAGAAGGAAACTGCTCAGAAAGGAAGACAGGGGGATAATTTACTGGCCACTGTTTGGGTCATTAAAAAAAATGGAGACAACTATTGGTTCAGTCCGGATAATTAGCTGAACCTCCTCCAAAAGCCGTTTCTTCTGCCTTTCACTATGACTTGCCCTTCTCCTCTTCATTTGTTCTCCTTCCTTTGGCAATCTCCTTCCTCCTTTTCCCTGGAATTCTGCCTTCCCCTAAAACAAAACGGAGAAGAACCGAAGAACTGGGTGGTGTTTTGGAGCAGAATGAGTTTATTTCGGCTCTCCAGAGGGCAGGTAACACACCAAATGTCCATCAGAAAGTCCAGATTTGGTCAGGTTTCCATTACGTAGGCAGGAATAACCGAATAACAGGGTTGGAAGGGACCTTGGAGGACTTCTAGTCCAACCCTCTGCCTAGGCAGGAAACCCTATACCGTTTCAGACAAATGGATATCCAACATCTTCTTAAAGACGTCCAGTGTTGGGGCATTCACAACTTCTGGAGGCAAACATTTCCACTGATTGATTGTTCTCACTGTCAGGAAATTCCTCCTTAGTTCTAAGTTGCTTCTCTCCTTGATTAGTTTCCACCCATTGCCTCTTGTCCTGCCCTCAGGTACTTTGGAGAATAGTTTGACTCCCTCTTCTTTGGGGCAGCCCCTGAGATATTGGAACACAGCTATCATGTCTCCCCTAGTCCTTCTTTTCATTAAACTAGACACACCCAATTCCTGCAACTGATTTTCATATCTTTTAGTTCACTTTGAAAAAAGGCTGAAGAAGGAAACGTGTTTACGATAAACAAGTCCTGTATTTACTCAATCGCTGAAATTCTTCCTACCCGTTTCCTGCTTCGCACAATGGACATCCTTTCCCACTGGGCCTATCTTTAAACCACCCACTGTCAAGTTTCTAGGTCCAGGCCCAGCCAAGAAGCTTCAAACTCACAGCAGAAACACCTGGACTGGGAAGTGGAAAAAAAACCCAAATCATCCTGGACCATTTCTGAATCTCTGCCAAAGAAATTACACGGAGATGTCAAGTCATCACTAGGAGCTCAACTGACGGATATCTTTATTAGTACTCTGTACCCCAAGCTTGGCAAGTTATCAGAGCTGCAATTCTGACCATTCTGGAGGATGAGGAGTTTAAGGTGGGGACAAGGAAAAGCAAGAGCATGTCTGTGCATGCTTGATCTATGCCACACACCATTTTTTCCCCATAGAAATAAAGCATGATGCTGTGAGAATCAAGAAATGTAGCCTATGGATCTATTAGATTCAATAAGTCCTATGGATAATAGAATGCCCCAGAAGAAAAGAGATACGAACCAAAGTTTTCAGCTAGGGTGATTTCAAAATTTACCAGAAATATTTGTAATCCTGCTGATCCCTTGCTAACTGTGAAATGTGGTGTGGTTTTTTTTGTTTTGTTTTTTGCAAAATATGCATTTGTATGGATTCTTACAAAACAGGAAGAATGTAACGGTTGGAAATGAGGAATGAAAAGTAATTTACCCAGGTGTTCATGGAAAGTGACACTTAGTGAAGTTGTGAAGCATGTATGGGGTTAGAGCTGAGGTGTCCAAACTTGGCAATTTTAAGACTTGTGGTCTTCAACTTCCAGAATTCACCAGACAGCATAATTTACTCTTTTGTAATCCCTTCCTCTGCACTTAGATTGGAGGTCTTCAAACTTGGCCACTGGAAGACTTGTGGACTTCAACTCCCAGAATTCCCCAGCCAGCATACTTTACTCTCTTGTAATCCCTTCCTCTGCAATCTCTCCACTTACATCATAGGCAGTGGTCTGTTTCAAATCTGTCAAGCGCTTCCGTGACACCCCAGCTGCTCCGCGGAGTGTCATGCAGATGCTGTATGCACCATGCGGCTGCGCAGAAGCACAAAAGGAGCTTGGGCCGGTGGGTGGGCCCTCCAGAGCACCATACCGGAATGGTATCCAGTGGTCCAGACTGGCTCCGGTACGCATGTACAGGGGCGTACCACCTGCAACCCACCACTGGTCATAGGTCTTCAAACTTGGCAACTCCAGCCAGCATAATTTACTCTCTTGTAATCCCTTCCTCTGCAATCTCTCCACTTAGATCAGAGATCTTCAAACCTGTGGACTTCAACTCCCAGAATTCCCCAGCCAGCTGGGAATTGAAGTCCACAAGTCTTAAAGTTCCCAAGTTTGGACACCCCTAGGTTAGAGGAACAGTATAAAATATAAGGTGCAAGATCAAATCGGGCCCTTTGATTTATCACAGTCCTTGTAAGATTTGCTATTTCTCATTGGCCCATTGCAATGACATTAATTCTATTACAGCTATTATTATTATTTATATCTATTCATTTCTAATGTTCCAAATAATTAGAAACAATAAACCTCTGATCTTAAAGTAAGAATTATTGCTTGTGTTGTTGCCTTTGTTTCCTGTTGGAATTTTCCTATGACAATGGTGTACAAGGATGCAAAGATGCACCGGCCTGGAGATAAACCATGATAGTTTGTTGCTGTACCACAGGTGTCCTTGGTTGGGTCAATTTTTTTTAAAAAAAACAAAAGTGGTAGCCACTGTTGTGGAAATATAACCGTGGGAGAAAAGATGGCAGAACCTGGAGGTGGAGTGAAAAGAGGAATAAGCCTAGAATCCCGACATAGCCACAAGCAGACTAAATCCAATCTCCCTTGAATTCGACTCTAACTAGGTATTGACCAATGGTTCCTTACCTGGGTGGAAGCATGGCAGATCTTGAACTTTCAACTGGGTGGGGAAAATGGGAAGCTTTCAGATTTGGGTTAATGTCAGGGTTCCAAATAGCATCCAAAATTAAATCAGAGTCCAAGGCAAAGGATTCCTCAAAGTTCCAATTTATTAAGAGAGCCCTGTTGGCACATCTGGGAAAACCCAAATCTGAAAGCTTCCCAGTTTTCCCCACCCAGTTGAAAGTTCAAGATCTTGCCCCACACCCACAAGTCCATCACATGGTCCAATGTCCCACTGCCATGCTGGGAGTTCCATCCATCCAATTCAGTTCAGTTGCAGAGGTGGAGAGACAAAGGATGACCTTGGTTTTTTTGAAATTTTTTTATGGCTACATATCATCCAACTCCGTATAATCCCCCCTCCCATGTGTAGTAGAATAATAGAAAGTGTGGCAGGCCAAAGACCCAAAAGAAAAGATGGCTGCAGGCCTGACACGCAGGCTTTTAGCCATAAATCAACTGAATGGACCTTCACATGTGAATCTTCACCAGTTCCAGCAACTGTTCTTCATATGTTTTAGCCACTCCTCCCTTAAACACTTTGGGGCAGCTTAGAATTTTAAATGTAGATAAATAAATCACAGCCACCACTCATCCACATCATGAATCTTGTGCTTAAGAGGGGATCAGCTGCACCTTGGCATCTCAGGTTAAGTACAGGTCACTTAATTTGGACTGGGGTGGGTGGGGAAGTGCTTTGCATTAGTCTTTTAATAAATGAAGCCTAAAGAGATTTAAATTGGTCAGAGAAGATCCTTTGAGCTGGGCGGAGATGAATGTGTGATTTTTAGCTATTCGCTGTATCAAAAACCTCATTCACACCGGCAGTCAGAAACCTTAACGTACGATGAATGGATGCAGGAACTGGGCATGGCTAGTCTAGTGAAGAGAAGGACCAGGGGAGACAGGATAGCAGTCTTCCAGTATTTGAGTGGCTGCCACAGAGAGGAGGGGGTCAAGCTATTTTCCCAAGGTCAGACAAGTACAATGGATGGAAACTGATCAAGGAGAGATTCAACCTGGAAATAAGGAGACACATTCTGGCAGTGAGAACAATCAACCCATGGAACAGAAGTTGCCTTCTGAAGTTGTGGGAGCTTCATCCTTGGAATGAAATGGTGTAGGGTCTCCTGCTTGGACTGGGGTTGGACTAGATGACCTACAAGGCCCCTTCCAACTCTGTTAATCTGTTATGGAGAATAGGTTGTGTAGCTTTCATTGCTGGCTTGATAGTGCCTGCCAGGCAGCAAAACCAAATACAACTCAGCCTTCTCCAACCTAGCGCCCGCCAGTTGTGCTGGATTACATTTTTTAGCATCCCAACCCAGCTGATGGGAAAGAAGGGAATGAAAACCCTGGGATGCAGGAGAAGACAGGTAGGGCGGCCTGCCAGCATTGTCTTTATTCAATAAATTATTTACTTAAACATCTGTATTCCATTTTTTCCCAATAGAGTTTCAGTAAGACAACCCTGTCTGAGCTGAAATATTTCAAATGATTTCTAGATGGCAGCAAAGAGATACTAAAAGAATGATCTCTTTTCCGCCCCCAAGTGGTCATGCATAGTACTGTCCCCTTCACTTATATATACAGTATAGGTATCCCCAATATCTGACATCAGATCCTAGGCCTGAGAGTGGCAGTGAGATACCCTTAGCACAGATAATGTGAGTACGGGTAATCCCTCAACTTACAACAGTTCATTTAGTGACCATTCAAAGTTACAGAAAAAAGGACACGACCGTTTTCACACTTATGACTGTTGCAGTATCCCCGTGGTCACATGATTAAAATTCAGACGCTTGGCAACTGACTCACATTTACGAAGGTTGCAGAGTCCCTTTTGTGACCTTCTGACCAGTAAAGTCACTGCGGGAAAGATTCACTCACTAACTAAATAACTGCACGGATTCATTTAACAACTGCAGCGAGGAAGGTTGTAAAATGGGACAAAACTCACTTAACCAATGTCTCACTTAACGACAGAAATTTGGGGCTCAATTGGGGTCATACTTACATCCATTCATTTAACAACTGTTCAAAATTACAACAGCACGGACAAAAGTGACTTGCAGCCAGTCCTCAGACTTACGACCATCATAGCATTCCCCCCCACATTCACGTGATCAACATTCAGGTGCTTGCCAACCGGCATGTATTTACGACAGTCAAAGGGGGAAACTGGATTCTCGTGATTCACTTAAGAGCTGCAGTGATTCGCTTAACAACGGCGAGAGAAATACTGTAGAATTGAGCCTGGCTCCCTTCACAATCGCTTGTGTTAGTCACAGAACTTCCGATCCAATTTCTGGTTGTCATCTCTTTTTTTCTTCTTTGTCTCATCCCTATCTTTTTTCTTTTTTTAATTTATCAAGAATGATTTAATGATTAAACACCAAACATAACAATGCATGTATTTCTGACAAGCGAAGTTGTTTTTTTAAAAAAAAAATTAGCATACACAGATTTAGAGAGCACAATTTGTTTGAATGGTAAAGCTGCTGCATGAAACAGGTGAAAACTTTGCAAATCAACACCTAGAAATCAAGACACGTACATATAAGTTTTGAGAACATTAAAGACACACACGCTTAGAGACACACACACACAAGGTAAAATCAGTGCTGTCTCATTCAGAAACAAAAGCGAGGAGCGGGGAGGGATTGAATGAAGAAGAAACGAATCAAATCTGCAAAGCTAATAAAAAGAACTAATAATTAGCCTCAAACATTAGCAGAGTGAGAACATGGCAAACTTGTATCTGTAATAAATCTAAAACCATAAAACCCTTAATAGCTAAACTTGGGGAGGCAAGGGCATCCCTTTCATCCCTGCTTACAAAGCGGAGTTAAAGGCAAAGACCTGGAGAAGGATTAGGCAGCCACTGAGGGTTAAACGTGTCTTTTCAAAGGTTGGCTTTTAGAGCCCTTTGGAAACCAACCCAGAGGCTGTTTCTGCCCAGCGTGGGGCGGGTGCCAGGGAAGTGGGCACACTGGGAGAGGCTGGGCCTGGCGTTGCCTGGAAGAAATTAACAGATGAAATAATTAATGCCTTTTGGGATCGTCCCGTATGCCCACCCACAGAGGTGGTGCCAGCCCAAAGCTGTGGTTGGGGCTGGGAAGACGACTCAGTCAAAGCACGGAGCTTCCTTTCCTTAAGAGGCAGCAGACGGGGTGGGGGGAGGGGCGGCAGCTACCACCTGTGCCACTCTGGGGCAGTCCCTCCTCTTGGGCCTTGGCAGGGAGGGCATTTCTCAGCTGCCCCAAAAGAGTGGAGGATCTCTGTTGTTGGGCGATTCGGTTTATACAGCATAAGGTTCTTTACTCCAGAAGCTCCGGGAGGCTCTTCTTCCTTCTCCTGTTTCCCCCCCCCCTCCAAAATAGACAACCCTGTGAGGTAGGCTGGGCTGAGAGAGAGAGGGGCTGGCCCATGGTCAGCTGGGGAAGGAAGGCTTGAAGGTGGCCTCCCAGCCTGGAAGGCCCTACCTACCACCCAGCCCTCCATGTTAACCCTGAAGCAGTGTTTGGATGGATGGATGGATGGACGTATGGAAGGGAGGAAGGAGGAAGGAAGGAAGATCTCCTGCCTTGGGCATCGGGTTGAACTAGAAGCTCTCTGAAGTCCCTTCCAGCCATATGATTTGAAGAAAAAAGAAAGAAAGAAAGAAAGAAAGAAAGGAGGGAGGGAGGGAGGGAGGGAGGGAGGAAAGAAAGTGAGGGAGGGAAGAGGAGGAAAAAAGTGAGAGAAACAAAGAAAGGAAGGAAGGAAAAGAAAAAAGAAAGAAAGAGGAAGGAAGGAAGGAAGGAAGAGTGGGAGGGAGAGAAAGAAAGGAAGGAAGATGAATGAAAAGGAAGGAAGGAAGAAGGAAAGAAAGAAAGAAAGAAAGAAAGAAAGAGGAAGGAAGAAAGGGTGGGAGGGAGAGAAAGGAAGGAAGAGGAAGGAAAAGGAAGGAAGGAAGGAAGAAAGAAAGAGAGAGAGAGAGAGAGAAGGAAAGAAAGAGGAAGGAAGTAAGGAAAAGGAAGGGAGGAAGGAAAGAGGGGGGAAAGAAAAGGAAGAAAGGAAGGACGGAAGGAAAGAAAAAGAATGAAAGAGGAAGGAAGGAAGGAAGGAAAAGAGGAAGGAAGGAAGAAAGAAAAAGAAAGAAAGAAAGAAAGAGAAAGAAAGAAAGAAAGAAAGAAAGAAAGAAAGAAAGAAAGAAAGAAAGAAAGAAAGAAGGAAAGAGCTTTCCAAACGATGCTCCGGAAAACACCCTCCCCTCCGCTGAGCTCAAAGCAATGCTGGCTGCCTCCTCCCAACCACATTAGCCAGCAAGGGACCTGTTTTAGCCGCGTGGGAGGGGGCTTCCTTGCAGGACTCAGAGAGGAGCCCAGAGGGGGGCAGCCCTGCAGACAGGCTGCCAATGCAGCCAAGACCTGTGGGAGGCTGCTGGGGGTCCGTAGGGCCAGAGGAGGGAGGGGCTAGATGCTCTCAGGGGGCCTGATGCAGAGGACAGCCAGACGGGGAAGGAAGGCGGGCTCATCCCCGCAAGGAGGGAAGCAGAGCGGATGACGGGGTCGGGCTATTAAAGTTTTGCCTTCTACACAATTAGAGCCATGAATTATTAAAAGCCCAGAAAGGGAAGAGGCTGTTTTTAATAAACTATGAGTAAGCAGGTATTATTCCACTGTGGTGAGAGCAATCGAAGGCCATCCATCACGGCCTCATCTGTCTGCACTTTAAGGGTTCTGGGTATTCAGCGGAGTTTATGGTTGTGTGTTTAGCTGTGTCCCTGGCAGCCGGCCAAGCGTGGACTTAACACGGGCATTGAATAAACGGAAAGGCTTGGCTAAATTGGGGTTCAGAAGGGGGAGGGGGCAGGTTGGAGTCAGAAGGGGAAGAGGAGCCCATTGACATCTCCAGACATATACACAAACACAGAAACCATCCTGAGGGCAGGAGAAGAAGCAATGGGTGGAAACTCATCAAGGAGTGAAACAACCTGGAACTAAGGAGAAATTTCCTGACAGTTAGAACAATTAACCAGTGGAACTCCTTGCCTCCAGAAATTTTGATACTCCAACACTGGAAGAGATTGGATAACCATTTGTCTGAAGTGGTGTAGGGTTTCCTGCCTAAGCAGGGGGGTGAACTAGAAGACCTCCAAGGTCCCTTCCAACTCTGTTATTCTATTCTATTCCCCTGAGAAACAGAGCTGGCCAGTGCCAGCCTCCCTCCTAAATCTACCCACCCACCAATCATTTGCAGACACGTAACATAAAATCATCAGTTGTAGCTGAAGGACGACTTTATCAGCCCTGGTGGCAGAGGGCAGAGCTGGCTTCACACAACACACAAGAAACTTAAACTCAGTTTTAAGTCCAAGATCATTACTGAATCCATGTGACATGCTCTGTTCTAACAAAGAAGCACTATGATGGCTTCTTTGATGGCCCCATTCGCAAAGCTGGTTTAAGCACAGTTGCAAGTACTTAGCATGGCAGTCAGAAACCTACCAAGTACTTATTACTTAACATACGATAAAGGGTTGCAGGAACTGGGCATGGCTAGTCTAGGGAAGAGAAAGACCAGGGGAGACATGATAGCATCTTCCAATATTTGAGGGGCTGCCACAGAGAGGAGGGGGTCAGGCTATTCTCCAAAGCACCCAAAGGCCAGACAAGGAATAATGGATGGAAACTGAACAAGGAGAGATTCAACCTGGAAATAAGGAGGAACTTCCTGACAGTGAGAACAATCCACCCATGGAGCAGAAGTTGCCTTCCGAAGTTGTGGGAGCTTCATCACTGGAGGCTTTCAAGAAGAGACTGGACTGCCATCTGTCAGAAATGGTGTAGGGTCTCATGCTTGGGTGTGGGGTTGGGCTAGATGACCTCCAAGGAACCTTCCAACTCTGTTATTCTATGTTCTATGAGATTATATTGAACAGTAGTGAAGGCAGGACAAGAAGCATGGATGGCAACTAACCAAGGAGAGAAGCAACCTAAAACTAAGGAGAAATTTCCTGACAGTTAGTACAATTAACCAGTGGAACAACTGGCCTCCAGAAGTTGTGGAAGTTTTAAAGAAGAGACTGGACAGCCCCTTGTCCAGAATGGTACAGGGTCTCCTGCTTGAGCAGGGGGTTGGACTAGAAGACCTCCAAGGTCTCTTCCAACTCTGATATTCTGTTATATTCCACTGAGTCATCATTGGCTACACCCCTTGCAAATCCAAAGAGGATTTTCCCTTTTTCGCGCGCAACCTTTCGGCCACACCAAAGCTGCCCATTCCTGCTTCACTGGATTCCCTAAGATTCCTGGAGCATTAATGCCCATTCCAAGGACATTAAATTTAGGAGGATCAAATATCCCTGAAACGGCAATGTTGTGGAACTCCTCTGGTGTACTCTTCCTGTTCAGCTTTCAGGGGTTATACGAGGTTTTTCTGGAAGCCAAGGCTTCTATCAACATTACATTTGGTGCTGGCATATGAAGGAGGTGGGGAGAAATGGAAAAAATAAAATAAAATAAACCAATGTGCTGAATCTGTTGGTTTTGAGAGTGGGTCGATTTTATTTGGAGGGGGCCAACTATTGGGAAATGAAGGAGTGAGTAGGGAGGGAAGAGCCAATCATGTCAAGCCAAGATTGATCTATGAAACATAATGTGCATTGTTTTCCTTTGGTGCTCTGTAGCTCTGGGAAGAATTAAGGGCTCCATTGGCTTGGAGGTGTTCAAGAAAAGATTGGACAGCCAGGGGTCCAGGATGGAAGAAGTTGGAGAGCCAGTTTGGTTGAAGGCACCAGACGAATACATGTGGAACCATGAGTTCAAGTCCCGCTTTAGGCCTGAAAGCCAGTCGCGTGACTTGGGGCCGGTCACTCTTTCTCAGACCAACCCACCTTACAGGGCTGTTGTTATGGAGAAAATAGGAGAAGGGAGGCATGTGGGATAGGTTGATTACCTTGAATGATTTGTAAAAAATAATAAATGTGAGTCAGAAAGAAAGAAAGAAAGAAAGAAAGAAAGAAAGAAAGAAAGAAAGAAAGAAAGAAAGAAAGAGGAAGGAGGGAGGGAGGGAAGGAAGGAAGGAAGGAAGGAATAAGGGCTTCTATACCAGTCAGGGGGTTAGACTAGAAGACCTCCAGGATCCCTCCCAGTTCTAAGATTCTATGCTTTTTCCCTGCCACCAAATTGGTCCCAGTTGTGTTTGTCCCTAAGGCTGGAGAGGAAGATGCCCCCAGCTGACAGTGGACAAGGGTTTCTTTATTTTCAGCTTGCAGGAGACTTTCCAATCTAAGAGCTTTGAGCTCCAAAAATAAGTTTCTAAAAACATCATTGGAAAAAATAGCTCGCCTCCAGATCAGAGGTGGGATTCAATTTTTGTTACTACAGGTTCTGTGGGCGTGGCTTGTGGGCATGGCAAGGGAAGGATACTTCAAAATCTCCATTTCCTCCTGATCAGCTGGGACTCGGGAGGCAGAGAATAGATGGGGGCGGGGCCAACCAGAGATGGTATTTGCCGGTTTTCTGAACTACTCAACATTTCCATTACTGGTTCTCCACAACTGGTCAGAACCTGCTGAATGCCACCTCTGCTCCAGATGTTGTGGCTGCTCCATCACCGGAGGCTTTAAAGAAGAGATTGGACAGCCAATTGTATAATTACGACAAACTTCCACAACTGCAAATTAATATTAATCCGATGCCAAAGGCCTCTCCAATCATAGGATTGGAAGGGACCTTGGAGGTCTTCTAGTCCAACTCCCTGTTTAAGCAGGAGACCCTGTACCATTCTCTCTCTCTCTCTCCTTCCCTCCCTCCCTCCCTCCCTCCCTCTTCTTCTCCCTCTCTTCCTCCACTCTTCTCTCTCTGTAAATTTTCCGTTGCAGTTTGGATGGAGCAGCATCTTTAGCTGACAGCTTTCTCTCGGCTCTTATTCCACCAACAGCCATTCTCTTCTCCTTGTATTCTCCTAGCTGAACGTCCGGTATGCATTAATGACTTTTATGGATTTTATTGTTACCAAACAGAAATGCCCCATCACACATAAACGGTCAGTACAATTTGTACCACAGTTTGTTATCTTTCAAGATTGACGGCTCAGCACTCAATATAGAGTAGAAGTAGCAATCATCAAACAATAAAAATCAAATCAAGGCTAATAAAAGTTGCCAGAACTCCTGATGAAGAGGCAAAGTTTTAGTGCTAGAAAAGTGGCTGAATTCAAATAAACGTTTGTTCCCCCTTTAATTTTTTTGTCTTCCTTTCAAACACCACCACAGAAACTCAGAATTGCTGTTCTATGTTCTAAACAGTTTGGAAAACTCAGTTTCACACACATTTCACACTCCCCCACAACTCCTAGGAATCTGAAACAAACATAAAACCTAATTGGGTTTTAGAACTGAGGAGAAATTTCCTGATAATTAATCAATTGGCTCCACAAATTGGGGGTTCTTCTCCATCACTGGAGTTTTTCAAGTAGAGATTGGACAGTCACTTGTCTGAAATGGGATAGGGCCCATTTCAGACAATAGAAGACCTCCAAGGTCCCTTCCAGCTCTGTTGTTCTGTGTGCTGCATAAAACCCCTTTCTTTCCTGTTAGAAAGAAGGCTGTGCCTTTGTGTGCAACAAAGCATATTCCCCTCATCTCAAAAATACACCAGAGCCACCCCTGAGTAAGAGATTTCATCTCAGCAGGAATTTCTGAGAAATGCTGCCTAAAAATTCTACACAAGTCTGTATTTGATTATGTTAAAAAACCGTTTTGGTCACATTTATATCTCACCTTTATCATTCTCCCAAATAACTCAAGGTAGCAAACTTATCTAACACACCTTTCTTTTGCTATTGTCTCCATGACAACAACCCTGTGAGGTGGGTTGGGCTGAGAGAGAGAAAGAAAGAGAGCAAGAGAGAGGGAGAGGGAGGGAGGGAGGGAGGAGAGAGAGAGAGAGAGAGAGAGAGAGAGAGAGAGAGAGAGAGAGAGAGAGAGAGAGAGAGAGAGAGAGACCTTTCATACCTAAGGCAGGACTAGAACTCGCCATTTCCTGTGCCCTCAGGGCCACCTGAACGAGTGTGGAGATGGGTGGACAAATGGAACTTGTAGACAGGTGGTGTCCTATTCCTCCCCCACTGTCAAGAGAGTGCTATTCCATGTTAGCACCCATGGTCTCTTTGACCTTTCTTTCAAACCAATAGTCCTCTCTGTCCAAAATGTGGACTTCCAGAGAGTGGCTTTCAAATGCAGACGGACTGCTGAATCTTGTGCTGATGGGTTTGTTCTCCTGTGTTGTGTCATGCATTTGTGAAGTGGCTGTTTTGTTTCCCCAATTTACAGACCTGCACATAGACATTGGAGTAAGTGAGCTACCCGATTCCACCTCTTGTCACACGGATGGAACATTGCAGGATTTGTGTGTGTGTGTGTGTGTCTGTGTGTGTGTGTGTGTAACTTTTCTAGCCCGCTCCTTCGAAATTAAAACTCAGGCAAGAGAGGAAAGTATCCAGGCCGCCTTTCCATCAAGGTTCCCTACTGATCCTCTGCTATTGAATCAGAGGACGTGTGTTTTCCTAGGAGCAAGGTGACTTTCTCAGCTGCATTAGGCACATAGTTGTGCTGCCACAGCTGTTGCAAAAATAGCCCTGAAAGAAAAGAGCAGGATCAGTTTGCAGCCAATGCACAGAGGCCAATAGGAGATGCTTCTGGACCATAGAATCCTAGGGCTGGAAGGGACTTTGGAGGTCATATAGTCCAACCCCCCTTCACAAGGCCAATGACCAATGTAGAGAAAAGTCAAGTCGTACACTTAGGCAAGAAAAACCAAAAGGACACATATAGGGTGGGTGAAACCAGGCTTAATATCAAGGACTGTGAGGGGGATCTTGGAGTCTTAGTGGATAACCAGCTAAACATGAGCTAGCTGTGTGCGGCGGCAGCCAAAAAAGCCAATGCAATCCTACGTTGCATTAACAGAGGGAGCCAAAGATCAAGGGAGGTCATAATATCACTCTAAAGCCTTAGTAAGACCACACCTAGAGTACTGCACCCAGTTTTGGTTACCATACTATAAAAAAGATGTTGAGACTCTGGAAAGTGCAGAGAAGAGCAACCAAGATGATGAGGGGACTGGAGACTAAAACTTATGAAGAATGATTGCAGGAACTGGGCATGGCTATAGGGAAGAGAAGGACCAGGGGAGACATGATCCAATATTTGAGGGCCTGCCACAGAGAGGAGTGGGTTAGGCTATTCTCCAAAGCACCTGAAGGCCAGACAATGAATCATGGATGGAAATGGATCAAGGATAGATTCAACCTGGAATTAAGGAGAAACTTTCTGACAGTGAGAACAATCAACCAACAGGACAGAAGTTGCCTTCAGAAGTTGTGGGAGCTTCATCACCGGAGGCTTTCAAGAAGAGACTGGACTGCCATTTTTCAGAGAGAGGGTGGGACTAGATGGCCTACAAGGTCCCTTCCAAATCTGTTAATCTGTATAATCTGTAAACCTTATACCATCCTAGTCAAATGATTGTCCAGTCTACACTATATGAGGTCCTAGGGATATTGGCTCTTTTTCTCCTTGGCAGAAACTAGAAGGGTTGGAGTCAGAAGAGATATGATGGGTAGCCTTACCGTGACTCTTTCTAACTTACAATCAACCACGCAGAGGGCGAGGAAAGACATTTGCATATTCCCTGGGCGGCGTCCATGCTCGTATCCCCATCCATGCCTTGGAGGCACAATTTGCCTACCCAGATTCACCCTCGCAATAATTCCTCTGCCCCATCGATTTTTCCATCACATTGATTCACTCCACATTAATTGGGTTTGCCGCTCCATCTCGGCTGAATAGACGGCCATGAACTCAGCACTTTCCACAGCTGGTGCCCCACCACTGTGGAGCTTCTGAGCGTCCACTTTCGGGGGAACCTTATGAAACACAGAACGGGCTCCTTGGCTGACCTCCTGGGTGAGGTGACCGTAACTAGGAAGAACCTGGAATTGAACATTGGTCGTG